>NC_090731.1:125802367-125819867 GCF_036898095.1 Palaemon carinicauda
TTTGAGTGTGTATATGACGATGACGGCAGCGCCCTCTTTATTCCTTGTAGCGATACACGAGGTGCTAGAGATACTGTATTTTAAGGAGGGTTCAATAAGCCCGTTTTAAATTAAAAGGAAGGGCGGGTCCATCAGGACGACATGGCTACCTCACCCAAAAATAGATTTTTCGCTTCGCTCAAAATCTTTTTTGGGCTCAGGCCATGTCGTCCTGATGGAAGTTTACCAGAGCATTACTGTATCTGTGGATTCTCAACCGGTGCCGTACCCTTAAGAAAGTATTTTCCTGGTCCGTCTAGACCTAGACACTTATGATGTTACCATCATACATCATTTCATCTAAGCATGAACTATGTTAGTGCTTCATGGCCCCTACAGGGAAGAGTCGTACTAGACTCTGGAAAGTCTCGAGGAGTACATATTAACTATGGATGACAAAATGACATGCTTTTATAGTGGTCTCGCCCTATACATTATAAAGCAAAGTTTGTATAAGAGTCACCAATGTCAGTATGAATTCCTGACATCTCCCCCAGTGTGTCTACTCTTATTAAACTATCGGATAACAGTTGTATGGTATAGGAACAAATTTTGCATCTCTACCACCATCCCCTTAGGGTACAACGTTAATCCTTCCTAAGGAAGGGTTAAAGCAAGTGGATTTTTGCTTGAAGAAAGGAACATTCTTAAAAGACATTCCATGTTAAAATTATCCATATTTTAACCTTAATGCTCAGTACATTTCTAATAGAATGATTGTGGGCGAATAACTATGAACTAGTTTATTAAAAATTTAATAAACATATATATCAGTCAACGTTTATAAAATTTATAAAATGTGGACGATATCCATTAAAACATAAAGAAAACAGTAAACAGAAAATATTGTTCCATCTAAAAGGAAACAGATTTGCCACTTTATTCGAATTATTAATAATATTGATACAGTCCGTATTACTGTTTATTTACACCAGCGTAAGAAACGCTTGGCACAAGTGTCCGTATCATGCTTTAGTTCACCAAAGTCAAAGAAACAGTTCGTAAGGACACGTTAGTGGCGTATCACTCAGTGTGTAGTAACAGTCTGTGACTACACACCCACCCTCTTAATTAATCGTCCCAAATTAATTTCACTGTTCCTCGCAAATTTAAACAGCATGTTTAAGAATTCTACCTGCTGCTACCACAGACCTCTTGAGTTGCTCCACTTGCTTCGCATAGTTCATAAAGAACACCTTGTATGACTACCAGCCGGTGTACGAACAAAGATGTTCAAAGTCCATATAATTTTGGAAATTTTATGGAAGAGGCAACTTTCCTCGGATCATGACATGCAGGTGTACGGTCTGGATCCGCTCTGCGAATAACAAAGGTGAGTTTTGCCCTTAGTTGTTTCAGAGATAAATTTGATCCCGAGGTTTCCCCTCTGAACAGCTGTCCTCCTCTAAAGTAAGAAGTTCTATGAAGATAGACCTTTAAGCACTCCACTGGACATAGAGATGCATCTTCCTTTAGAGGGCAGATTTTCTAAGGACCCCACCTGTTTGTGGGTAGCTTGTTCTTGGCAAGAAACGTTGGGTCTGGAAACAGATTCAGTTCTCCCCCTTTCAAGAACTGAACGTGGCCTTCCTCTCTCAAGAGAGCCACTATTTCATTAACTCTAGCCACCGAAGCGACTGCAAACAGAAACATACATTTTTTAGTTAAATCCTTCAAAGCGCACTCCTCATTATTCATTATTGATGCAAATGAGGAACCTTATCTACTGCCCATGAAATGGGTCTGGGAGGCGCTGTAGGTCTAAGCTTAGCACCGACCTTGGGATTTTATCAAAAATGTCATTATAAAGGTCGACCTGAAAGGTATATAGCATCGGTCTTGTCAAGGCAGACTTGCACGTTGATATATATTTGTTGGCTGCTAAACCTTACTCATGAAGGTGAATGAAGAAAATAAACAGAAGTCTATGAAGTATTCTTTTGGTTTCTTCGCCTTGACAAAGACACCCACTTCTTCCATGATGACTCATATTGTCTTCTGGTAGATTTGGACTTAAATTTCTCTAAAAAGTCTATACAGTCTCTTCATATCCCGCAGCTTTTTCTCATCGTTAGGGAGAGAAAATCATGAGATGCAGGTTCCGGGTTTTCTGTGATGAAGCGAAGACAGTCGACTTCTGTACTCGCTGAGTCAGGGTTGGATCCGGTAGCGGTACAAACTTCAGTCGTAGTTCCAATGCCAGAGGGAACAAACGCTGTTTGGCCACTTGTGGGCCACTATTGCCGCTTTCCCTTTGAAGGATCTCATGTTGAGGACCTTCAAAAGAAGGTTGTGCGGAGGGAACAGGTAAATCCTGAACCATCTGTTCCAGTCTAGGGACATAGTGTCCACTGCTTCCGCTAGCGGATCCTCGTACGGGGACACATAACGATGTGTTTACTTATTGTCTTTCGTCGCAAAGTGGTCTATCTGCAGTTCCCGTACTTGACTCAAGATGAAGAAGAATGATCCTGCGTCTAGGGACCATTCTGACTCTATTAGTGTGAGCGTTGATAGAGCGTCTGCTGTCACGTTGCGGACCGCTTGAATGTGACCTGCTGACAGGTGCCATTTGTTTCTTTCCGCCAAACGGAATATGGCCAACATCACTTGGTTGATTTGAGGCGATCTCGACCCTTGTCGATTCAGGCATCTCACTATCGCCTCGCTGTCTAAAACCAATCTTATGTGGGTCGAGTGGCGAGGAGAAACTTTCTTTAGTGTCAGAAGTACTGACATGGCTTCTAGAAAGTTGATGTGAAATGACTTGAAAAGATTGGACCAAGCTTCCTGGACTCTCTTCTGGCGAGAGTGACCTCCCCAGCCTTCCTTTGAAGCGTCTGTATGGATAGTAACTGACGGGGGAGGAGGTTGAAGAGGTATCGATATCTTCATTTGCTTGGCTTTGGACCACGGCTTGAGAAGCGTTCGCAGTCGAGTCGATAGTGGTCTCATCAGATCTCTTCGCGTGTTTGATGCGTATTTTCTCCAGACTCCTGTTGCATCCTTTACCTGTGCTCTTAGCACTGGATCTGTTATCGAAGCAAACTGTAGAGAGCCCAGCATTCTCTCCTGTTCGCATCTTGATATCCGTTTGGATTTCAATAGTCTCTTGACAGATCCTGCTATTTCTTTCCTTCTCTTCCCAGGAATGGAAAGTCGATGTGACTCCAAATTCCAGTGGATTCCCAAACACTGAAATTTTTGAGCTGGAGATAGTCGAGACTTTTTGATGTTGATCTTGAATCCCAGATGTTCCAGGAACTGGATCACTATCTTAGAGGCATGCATGCATTCTGTCCTGGATGCTGCCCACACCAGCCAGTCGTCCAAGTAGGCCACTACTTGGATCCCCTTTAGGCGTAATTGATGGACGGCTGCGTTCGCAAGCTCTGTGAAAATCCTTGGGGCTATGTTTAGCCCGAATGGTATGGCTCTGAAGGCGTAAAGTCTTCTTTGTAACTTGAACCCTAGGTAGGAGGAGAGGTGACGATTAATTGGAACGTGCCAATAAGCGTATGATAAGTCTATGGAGACGGTGTATGCCCTTTTGGGCAGTAAGGTCCTTATGTGTTGAAGTGTGAGCATCCTGAACTTGTAGTTCACTATGAACTTGATGAGTGGTGACAAGTCCAGAATGACTCTGAGTTTTCTGAGTCCTTCTTTGGAACACAAAACAGTCTTCCTTGGAACATGATGGACTTTACTTTTCGGATTACTCTCTTCTCTAAGAGTTCTCGGACATATTCTTCCAGAACGGGGGTAGAGTGTTGGAAGAACTGAGGAAATGGAGGTGGAGGACTGTTCCAGCTCCAACCTAGTCCATTCTTTATTAGGCTGTGGGCCCAGGGATCGAAGGTCCAACGATCCCTAAATAGATGTAGTCTCCCTCCTACTGGAAGCATCTCACTTCTGCTGTTGTGGACCTGAGGCCTTGCCTCCTTGACCACGTCCTCCCCTGATTCCCCTTCCCTTTGAAGGGTGTCTAGAAGAACCTCTGGCTGTTCCTCTAGCTTTTGAGTGAACGGAAGAAGTGTGCCTTTAAAAAGCTGGGCTAAAAACCGGCGACTGTGTCGCCACTTGTTGAGGTACCAACTGGTACGTGGTTGGAGGTTGTGCCACTATCTGAGATACCGCGGTCGCAGGAAGTTGCTGTTGTTGCTGTCGGTAGGGCTTAGCCAGCCGAGAGGATAGCCTAGGCCTTTTAGTCTTCTTCTTGGGTTGGGGACCCTCATCCGGAGAAAACTTTCTCTTAAGGTTAAGCCTCACTTTTGGAGAAGGTTCCTATTCTCCGTGGCGGCTTTGTCTACTACCTCTTTAACTACTTCATTGGGAAAGAAGTCTTTACCCCATATGCAAGAGGAGATCAGTTTCCTCAGTTCGTGCCTCACCACAGCCGAGGCGAACAGGAACTCTCTACAGGCTCTCCTAGCTTTAATAAAGCTATAGAGATCCATTATAACTGTGGCCAGATGGGTTTTGGCCACTACCATGAACATGTCCTGTTTCTTGGTGTCACTTGCCATCGTTTCTAACGTCGTTTGCAATGACATCGATGCCGCAAGTCTTTCTTTCGTCACTTGCTCTCTGCGCAAGAAAAACTTCGACAGCTTTGGAAGTTCCCCACTAAACTGACGTTCGGCAATATCAGCTTCCAACTTCCCGACTGAAAGGTAAGGTGGACGTCCTTCCTGTCTTTTTGGTCCAAGGGTAAGGTCAGGGTTAATGGCTTGCATTCCTCCAAGGAGGGGCATAGTTTCCCTTCCTCCGCCGCCTTCAAGGCTGCCTTATATCCCTTTTCATGAAAGGAAAGTCTCTGGTTGGAGAGGCCACAAAGGAGGGAAGCTTTTTACTCAAAGCTGGCACCTTTGAGTTCGTGAAGCCCCTCTCTTTCATCGAGCTCGCTAGTAACGCCTGTACTTTACTATGGTAAAAAACTATGACCTCCTTTGGCTCCGATTCCTCCTTTGAGGCTGGCTCCTTCCTAAGACGGACATAGCAGTCCGGGTAAGAGTCTTTGTTGGGCCAAAATTCCACATCTTCCAGGGGAATGGAGCCCAACTTCTCTAATATAACAACCTTCCCGGTTTTCATTGGCTTGTGTTACGCATACCTCCAAGGATTGGTATCTGAGCGCAAAGGAAGATCCTTCACGTTGAGTCCCTTCTGGGGCCCACGTGATGCTGCGAGTCTACATATCTCCAGTTTCATCACAGCTTCCTTTTCATCATTCTTCTTTTGTATTTGTTGAATCATTTCAACAATAGAAGAAAGAGTCCTTCCCAGATCACCTAGGATAGCAGACGATGTAGAGGGAACAGGTTCTGGGCCGGAACCGATGAAACTGACACTTTGTCGATTTCTTCCTCTTCTATTTCTGGAGCCTGGGTCAGCTCCTCCTCCTGACCTTCTCCCAGAAGGTCCTTCTCTGTATAATCCGACACTTCTGACATCCTATCGTCCAATTGGATGTCTTGAAGGGTGGTCGAGACTTCAGAATCTACCGGAATCTGGACGGTTGGTGTCTCCTCATGAGGCTGAGGAATGACTGCATCAGCCGATGCCTTAGGGAAAAGGTACGCCGTCATCTTCTCGTTTGGAAGGTAGGGGCTGGAAGTGTTTTTCTGAAAACCACTCACCAAGGTTCGCAACTTTTCTCTAGCAGCAACACTTGACTCTGTTGACTTAGGGGTATCAAATGCCTCGGTAATCAGGTTAGAACATATAGTACATACCTGAGGGTCTCCGCATGCTGCGTGCCTCCTACATAACTCATCTCCACAGAAGTTCTTGCTGCGGACATTGCAGAACATACTCCGCATTTCGGATGGTCCTCCTGTAAAGAGAAGAAAATCCATGAGTATCAAGTGAAGGCTTTTCACTTATTGTTAATATATGTAGCTTATACAGTAAAGCTAGAAAGGAAAGAAGGAAAGACACATACTTGTATTTCCTGCCCAGAAAATTGTTGTAACCTCCTAAGATAATAAAACTAAGGTTAATTCTTATTCTAGAATACCTTATATATTTTCCTAAGCGGAAAGTTAAGGTGTAACTCACACCTTGAAATAAAGTTTTAATATACGGGATAGAATGAATACAGAAAGAACTCACTTTCTATATACTGTACAGTTCAACAAAAGGTTGCACAAGATAACATTAAGTATGTTGGAAGAACTTTAGTGTTGCAACAAACTCTATACTGTAGTTTTATCAATGCAGTGTTTACTACACCACTAATATAGTAACTACTGTACATCGCATGCTGTCGTGCCGGCCGGAAAATGCCAATGCTACGCTCCGGCCGGCATTTACTCTACTATAGTTCAAAGGTATGCTACCTTTAACTAATGGGCGGCAAAACACTAGCTCGCAAATATGTGCCGGCCGACAATCACTGCAGGACAGCAACTGAAAACATTAGCACCCCGCTGTCGGCCGCTAATCGTAGTGGCCGGCAGATCTCGGGATGTGCTTCTACTGCCGGCCGGCAAAGGTAGCGATATCCATGCCGGCCGGCAGTGACTACGAACCAGAGAACCTCCACCTACCCGGCTGCCGGCTTAGCGGCCGGCAGCCGGGCTAGGGGTACAATACACTAACAAGAGAAACAGTATGGATGTAAGGTTATAAGGCGGCCTTGTCGTACAACCTTCCACCCAGAAAGAGTGAACATATGGAATGAGAGAATGTAGCATTTAAGCTTCTTATATATCCAAAGCCTGCTGGGCTCTACCAGCAGACATGGAAGGGAGACCAAGGGAGGTCCGGGGCTCACTCTGCAGAGGAAAAAGAGTCTCTGCAGGCCGGCAGAGAACTGATCCGGTCCCTCATCCTAACCTACACTAGGTACAGATGTAGGACTGCGGCCAAGAGATTTGATGGCTAGGCCATCACTATGAAAGAAGGTGGGGAAGGGATAATGGTTCTGTAAACTTTGCTCTAGTATGAGACATACTCAGCAGTTAAGAAAGCTCATCCTAACCTAGGGTCTGTCTACTTAAGAGGAAGGTTGGCAATTCTTGCTACCTTCCTCCATACCAGAACAAAATTAAAGACGCGGAATTGTCTGCTAGACCACTAGTAGGAGGAATCATCTCATACAGAATCCTTCAGATGTGGTGCTAAAGAAGCAAAGCCTCCTGCATCTGCACCTAACCTAGCAAAGGAAATTCGTTCTCCATGCTAGGAAGACGCAGACCACAGACTAAATACTCTAATGTTCTGCCCCAAACCCAAAACCCATTCACTCTGTGTACTGGGCTAGGACAGACATATCCTAGTATAGTTATACCTGAATATTATTCAGATAGAACCACTAGGACTAAGCCTAAGGCTTACTCAGAGGGAGAAGGGATTGAACTTAGTCTCCAGAGGGGAAAAGAACAACCGGGGATGTGCGAGAGTATACTAAAGCCCCATAGGCTAATAGCCTAGGCGCGGTGAGAATCGATTACCTAAATCATCGAAACTCTCATATACAATCTTGGAGAAGAAAATTCAACAATATCTTACATTGTATAAAATTTTTGCCTATAGCTTCAATAACATAACACTCGGAAAACTTATATCATGCATGAAAGTACTAGGGCCAGACGCCTAGGCTACTAAGCCAGGATCAGTTACCTAAATCGCCGAAACTGAAAACTAACAGCATCATATAAGAATTCCTAGAGGAGCTAAATAGCTAGATTTATTAAAGCATAATAACCGGGAATGTCGCTCTGGCTAACTAAATGACCCATGCATAGCGAGCGACAGCATCCAGGATGCCTCCGGTAGGCAACAGCTCTTGTTTACGTTAATATCACTATTGATTTAATTCAAAACGACAAGAGCTTATATTTATACAAAGTAAAATTATAATATTCAACTTTCCAGAGGCAAAAGAGGCCGGCGAAAGCAACATAATGTTGAATAATATCCAAAAATACGAAAGATCAAAAGGGAAAACACCGGGTAGTAGAGCTACACGAAAAGGAATAAAGATGGCGCTACCGCCATCGTCCTACACACACTCGAAATGGGATAGGAGAGATACCTTATGAATGGCTCTCCTTTCATTCTCGTTTTTGGAATTCTTGCCACTATAACCCCTCGAAGCGTTAATACTGTTCGGGGTGAAGATAGCTATGTGGCGTGTCACGAATATGTCGTCTGATATTATGCGATATCCCTGTTAGATTTATTAGGGATATTCGCTCCAGGAGTTAGAATTCTGGATACCTTAAGGTATAATTCTCTGGGAATATCACTGTAGTTATATACCTGGAAGCTACCCTTTAGGAACTTGCATGGATGACATGGCGTACCCAATATATATATATATATATATATATATATATATTCTATCTATATATATATATATATATATATATATATATATATATATTCTTACGAAGCTGGTCTAGTGTAGAGTAAATAATTTATTCATGTTTTTATTTATCTATTTCATATGTGTATTTAAGAGCTGAATAGCCAGCTCCTAAGGCGAGTTCCTCTCTTATAGTTTTAAGTATTTGTATGTAAATTAAGTAAGCCTTTCTTCATTCATTTAACTTTTTTCTTCCTTCAAGTCAGTGTATGTAAATTTAGGTTATTTTCAAGAATTAACTTTTTATTAAAAGTATTTTGCTACAAATTCTTACGTAATCTCGACTAAGTATACATTCAGAACTATATGAGATATGAACAACGGCTTATGTAAATTTTTTATGGTATTACATCATGTTTGTGAGAGATTACACAATTCTTATATTTACCGTGTTTTGGAAGGTTCTCGAAAACCCAGTGTTAACCCTTTTACCCCCAAAGGACGTACTGGTACGTTTCACAAAACTCATCCTTTTACCCCCATGGACGTACCGGTACGTCCTTGAAAAAACTGCTATTCAAATTTTTTTGCATATTTTTTATAATTTTCCAAGAGAATGAGACCAACCTGACCTCTTTATGACGAAAATAAGGCTGTTAGAGCAATTAAAAAAAAATACACTTCAAAATGTGCTTGAAAAAAATAACCCCTAGAGTTAAGGGTTGGAAATTTCCAAATAGCCTAGGGGTAAAAGGGTTATGATTATCTTCTTTTTTTATTAATATTCGAGGAGAAAAGTGGGCGTAGTTAGCTGAGAGGAGTCATATCTCTGGTGCACTAGTAGGTGTCTGACACTGAATCATTGGCAACTTACACTGCTAGGCACAACTCCAAACTTCTAGATCTCCTGACGTAGAAGAATCTAAATAACTAAGTTAATATATATTTGCCCCTAGGAATGCGTAGGGCAGAAGAGAACTAGCCTGTCCTGTGAGAGTGCCAAAGTTCATTTCTGTTTCTCAAGTACCTGACGAGTGAGTCCCCTCCTAAGTGAACAAGTCCTTACCCAACGTATATCATGCGTAATGGGTTCAAACGTTAGAGGAACTTTAAAAGTGATTTTGAATTTATTGTGGTCTCTTGAGTCCGGGTATTGTGTAAATTTTGTAACTGGCCCTTTGATACTGCTGCAAAAACAGGAAGGGTTTTTATTTGGTTTAACTGTTTGATTACTTTGTGTGAGCTAAAACTTGTAAGTTTGTCAGTTACTTTATGTAATTTGCATAAGAGTGTAATTATTAGAGCGTTAAAGGCTAACTTCTTTCATTAATTATCAAGATTAAATATATGTGTAAAATTTCATTTCCAGTGAAACAAGTGATTACATAATTTTCAGAGTGTAATATTTTCTTAACTTAGTTGAAGGTTTTATTCAGACTTGATATTTAGAGTCAGGTAATCATATAATTTGTATAGGTATTATTTTTTTGTCTTAATTTAAGGTTTTTTTCATATTCATTATTTCGCGTGATTCTTTTTTATGTAAATTCTTTCAAAGTGTTGTAATTTTCTATAGAATATTTGTATTTCTATAAAGATTATATTATTTTGATCACCAGTATTTTTTACAGAACTCTCTCGTGTCCATGTTTAAAAAATGAAGTAAGAGGTTGTTTTTAATAGTTTTGATAAAAATTACCGTTTGGTTTGGGTTTACGTAAGGGGCCTTTAGATATTAAGGGTTTTTTTATTTTGCAGTCTGGGAGTTGGATAATTAACTCAGAGGCCGGGTATTTTTCAAGTGTAACAGATTTATGTAAAAGCAAACATGTGAGTCTGGAAATTGAGAGGTTGTGTAAATTGTCAGCTGTGATATGATATACATATTTCGGTGCCCAAACCACGGGACCATAATATATATTTTCAGTGGTCAAATCCTTGGGATCAAGCAAGTTTGTTTTAAATATTGATGATAAAAGGGCTGTTTTCATTTAAGGTTTGAACAGTATAGTGTTGATAGGATTCTGTGTATCGTTAGTATATATTTTGTAAAGTACAAAATGGCAAATGTGGTTTAATATCCAAGAGTTTTGGTAAAGCACAAATGTTCAGGAACTATCAGAAGCTAAGGTAATTAAAGCTCAGTGGCTCTCTATTTTAATGGCATATGGTAGCCATGCCATGAGTGGAATGATTAAAGCCCAAATCAAGTGTCTAGCCTTGGAAGTGTTGATAGACTCGGGGAAATTGTCGGTAAAAAGTATTGTAGCAGCTCATGAACTGTTGGAGGAAGCTGGAGAAGAATTTGTAGTGAAGCAAGGACCAGTTCACCCACAAACTGGAGGCATGAAAGTAGAGAGGGAAGTAGAGGCTAAGATTAGACGAATATCACCGGAAGAAAATTTGATCAAGTTGAAGATGATGGCAGAACGAGGAAAAAGAGAAAAAAGACAAGAAGAAAAAGGAAGCCCAGTTGAAAGTTTGGTGAGCTGGTGTTTCTTGGGGGGTGAGAAGAGCATACCCAAAGCATGTTTATCTACCCTTCACAATGATCTCATTCATTTATGGCATTCGAGTAAGCTCTCTTACAGTTCCATTTCTAATCCTGTTCAGTCATTTAACTCCAAGTACTTTTTTCAGGACTTTCATCTCAAACCTAAAAAATCTGTTGGATAAAATTTCATTATCATACCAGGACTTATAAAGAATAACAGCAATATCTGATGTCCCCAAGGGAGTCACACTTACAAATGCTGATAAGATTGAACGATGGCTCAATTTGGAACAAAAAAAAAGATTGACTGAGTAGATATGTCTTAGAAATCTAAGTTTAAATATATATATATATATATATATATAATACATACATATATATATATATATATATATATTGTAACTTAGTTGTCATTAATTTCTGAATTATTTAAGTTTTTAGACTTTTAATGTTAAGTATAGAAGTGTTGTTTTCTTTCTTTATTAGCTTTTTGTCTCCTCACCGGTGGTTATCTTGGTGTTTATTATTGGCTAACGACTATTTTATATTTTCAAGTTGTGTTGGTTACGTGGCAGCTCTCCTTCATTATCCGAGGTATGAAGGTTTTCGCTTGGAGGAGTTGGCCTCAGTGTGTTTCTGAGCCTCCTACCTTGAAGGGCACGATAATTGCTGCTGCATTTATATTATTCATCGCCATTGCAGAGCTGCGTTGTGAAGCTGTTTAGCTTTCCCAGGATATCCTCGCTCTGCATTAAGGATTTTTATCCTATATATATTGTACTGCCCTTGGTTCAGTAAAAGCCAAGGGGACCTCTCTGCCCCAAGGTAAAGATTTTGATCATTATATTTTTGTGCCGGGCCCACGACCTGTACTCCTGGGCGGTCTGCATTATTGGAGCATTCAACACCATTGTTTTGGATCCGTGTTTTCTGCCACCTGGATTAAGCCTCCAGCTGGAGAGTTTATTGTCCTCTGAGGAGACCCCTAGAAGTGTATGAGGAATTTGTTAGGGATATTTAATGTGTATTTGTTAGGATATTCTTACTTTTCGTTTGCCTCCTCCTTTCTGGACCCTCTTCCCTTTTTGTATGCTTGTGTTGATGACCTTTCTTTAATTGTGTAATTGTTTTCTTTTACAGGGAGTTTAAGAGTGAGTGTTTATCATTAATTACTGTATTGTTGAGGTTCAGGTGTTATTTCTGTCTTAAATTTGTGTATCAAAATTAAGTATATTTTTGTGGTATTTTCTTTGTCCCCTTGAATTGACTTTCCACTTTTATTGAACTTGTATACTATTCCACCTTTTGTGGACTTAGTATGGTACTTAAGTGAATACTGTTTGATAAGTTTAGTGTTTTTGTGTGGTGGTCAAGCCTGCCATCACAAAATGGCGACCGTGACAGGATCTTTTCGTTCCTAAGTATTCACCGGTGTATGTGCAAAGTAAATTCTTGGGGTTGTTTTTCAGGCAGCATATTTTCACCTCCTCGTGGTTTTTTTTTTTTTTTGTAGATTTAGTATTGTGTGAATAATAGTGGTCATCATGGTTAATGTACTAGACCTCCTTAGCGGAGAGGGGTGGCAAGAAAGGCTTGCAGAGTTGAATAGGGAAGATTTGGAAATTATAGCGGAACATTTTGAATTGGAATATGATGTGTCAATAAGAAAGGGTGTATTGCTATTGCAAATTTATGAATGTGTTAAAACTGTAAAGGCTGGTGGGGAACAAGTGAAACCTGATAAAGCACTGTTGTCTGTAGAAATTTTGGATAGGCAAATTGCTCTGAGGCAGATGGAGTTTGATATAGAAAAGTTTAAGGCGGAGGAAAGAGAAAAGGAGAGGCAGCATGAGATTGCCATGAAAAACTCAGGTTCCTCTTCTTCCTCTCCCCCTTCCCCAAATAGGTCAGTAACACCTGCTATTAATTTAGCGCAGGCTCTCAAATTTGTGCCTAAATTTGAGGAAGACAATATTGCAGAGTTTTTTGTATCATTTGAGAGGATTGCAGCAAGGTTGGAGTGGCCCCAAGAGTATTGGACCACTCTTATACAAAGTAAATTGATTGGAAGAGCTCAGAGGGTGTATGTAACTCTGGAGGAGGATCTGTCATCAGATTATGAGTGTGTGAAGGCTATCGTCTTGAAGGCCTATGAGTTAGTCCCTGAAGCCTATAGGCAACGCTTCAGGAACTTAGAAAAAAGTAAGGAGCAAACTTTTATTGAATTCGCAAGATCGAAGGAACAATATGCTAGTGATTGGTTCAAGTCCAAGGAAGTGGTAAATTTTGAGAAATTGAAGGAGTTAATGTTGGTGGAGGAGTTCAAGAGGTGTGTTCCTGATAAACTGAAGGTTCACCTCGAAGAGTTAAAACTAGAGACTATTCAGGAGGTAGCCATCGCTAGTGATGAGTATTATTTGTCTCATAAGAGTGAGTTAGGGGGAGTAACAAAAATGGTGAAGTCCGGATGGGGTAAAGTAGGTAGGAATAATAATTCTAATAATAATAATAATAATAATGCAGGGAAGTTTACTAGAAATAATCATAGAGGTAATGATCAGGGCAATGCCAATACTAATATTAATTTTTCTCCTAACAGGAATAATAGACCTAAGATATATAATCCCGAGAAATTGAAAACATTGACGTGCTTCTTTTGCAATAAGAAGGGGCACGTAAAGAGCATGTGTTGTGCGTTTAGAAACTCACAAAATGCTAATGTTAGGCCAGTGATGGGTGTGGAAGAGAGAGAGAGAGAGAACCTACCCCAACAACATCCGCTGATCAATGACTACCTGGTTGTTTTGACAGATATTTGTCATTCGATAGTGTCTCTTTCGCCAATTCGTCCGAGAAAAGACGTGTGCGTATTTTGCGTGATACCGGTGCAGCTCAGTCTTTGATATTAAGGGAAGCATTACCTTGCAATTTTGTACCAAAAAGTGGGGAATTTGTGTTATTGGCTGGTTTTCCTGATACGGTAAAAATCGTATGCCATGGAAAATTTTAATTTAATCTGCCCTTCCATTGCAGGGAATTTGAAATTGGCCATCGTTGATAAATTTCCGGTTAAAAATGTTGATGTTTGTGATAGGGAATGATGTTGCTCTGAAGAATAATACTTGTCCCATACTGATAAACCCTGAAAGTGAAGTAGCAGCAGTTACTCGTTCTAGAGCTAAAGTTGTTGACGCTGCAGAGTCAACAATTGATCTAGATTTAAGTAGTTTAGAACGTAGTGATAGTGTAGTTGTAGATCTTGGGATTTTGAAGGACAAACTGAATTGGACTATTGAAGAGCTAATCAAAGCTCAGAAAAAGGATTTTCGGGGATCTCCCTATTGAGTCAGGTGAGGTGACTGATATAACCGGTCCCAAATTTAAAATAATTAATAATATTTTATATAGGTTGACTAGGCCTATGGAGGCTGATAACTTTGATTATGAAATTTTGAAACAGATAATGGTTCCATTTGTTTACAGGAATGAGTTGATATCATTTTCGCATGAAAGTGGTTTGGCCGGACATTTTGGCATTCATAAGACTTCTGGCAAGTTGTTAATGAATTATTATTGGCCGAAGTTGAAGGCGGACGTAAAGAAGTTTGTCAATAGCTGTGACGTTTGTCAGAAGGTCGGTAAACCTAATCAGCTTATTCCAAAAGCGCCTCTATGTCCTATTCCAGTGGTTTCCGAACCTTTCACGGAGGTCATTATTGATATTGTTGGACCATTACCAAGGACTCGTAGTGGAAATGAATATATTTTGACTATCATGGATAGGATGTCTCGATATCCCGAGGCAATACCACTACATACGATAAAAAGTGTTAAAATTGTAGATGTACTAATTGACTTTTTTACCAGGTTTGGGATGCCTAAAATTATTCAATCGGATTGTGGTTCTAATTTTGTTAGCAGGTATTTCAGAGATAAAATGGCAGAGTTAAATATAAAACATGTGACCTCTTCTCCATATCATCCAGAAAGTCAGGGAGCTCTGGAGAGATTTCATCAAACCCTGAAATCGATGGTAAAGAAATATTGTTTGATTAATGGTTCTGAATAGGATAAGGAATTACCTTATTTGTTGTTCGCTTTTCGTTCTGTCCCAAGTCAGTCTTTAGGTTTTTCGCCTTTCAGCCTTGTGTTTGGCCATTGTGTTCGAGGTCCTCTTGATGTTGTTCGAGAGTCCTGGGAAGGAGACGTCCCTGAGATCAATTTATTAGATTATGTGTCTAATCTAGGTGATAAGTTAGCAAAGGCTTGGAAATTTGCAGGTGAAAATTTATTGTGTAGCCAAAAAAGAATGAAGTACTTTTTTGACAGAAGGTCTAAAGCACGTGACTTTGCGGTAGGCGACAAAGTTTTGGTTTTGTTACCCATTCATGGAAATCCATTGAAAGCATCTTTTTCATGTCCTTGGAAAATTCTGAAAAAAATTAGTGAAATTAATTATTTAGTAGAGACTCCCGAGAGAAGGAAACCTTTTCAGCTTTGTCACATAAATATGTTGAAGGCTTATGTAGAACGGGAGAAAGTCATTCCCGTGGCAACCATAGGGAATGCTGTAGTTTCCGAGAACGATAAACTTTTTTCTTTTTCAGAGGGTGAAAGTATTGATGATAATTGTTTTAATGGAAGCGAATGGCGTTCAGATAATAAGAATTCTTTGAAACATTTTTCTGGTATGGTTTCTCATTTAAGTAATGAAGAACAAAAGTCTTTAAAGAAATTGGTATTTAATTATAATGAATTATTTTCGGATGTACCGGGAAGGACTAATGTCCTTGAACATGACGTAGACGTAGGTAGTGCCACTCCTGTGAAACGAGCACCCTACAGGTTGAATCACTTTAAAAATGAGGTTGTAGCGAAGGAAGTTGATTATATGCTAAAACATGACCTAATTGAACCTAGTCAAAGTCCTTGGTCATCACCTGTTGTATTGGTAAAGAAACCCGACGGTATTTTCAGGTTATGTTTTGATTACCGTAAATTGAATAAAGTGTCTAAGTCTGATTGTTATCCATTACCACGAATTGAGGATTGTATTGATCGTATGGGTAAGGCCAAGTACATTAGTAAATTCGATTTGCTGAAAGGTTATTGGCAGGTTCCTCTTTCGAAGTGGGCAAGGGCCCTGTCCGCTTTCGTAACACCCCAGGGACTGTTTCAATGTAAAGTGATGCCGTTTGGTATGAAGAACGCGGCTGCCACCTTTCAGAGGTTAATGAATACTTTACTCTATGGTTTAGAGGGGTGTGTAGTTTATATTGATGATATTGTTATTTATAGTAATGATTGGGAAACTCATTTAAAACGTATTAGGGCACTGTTTGAGGTTTTGAAGAAAGCAGGTTTAGTAATTAATTTAAAGAAAACTGAATTCGCAAAGGCGAGGGTCGTATTATTTGGGTCATGAAGTTGGTAATGGTAAAGTTGCTCCTAAGCAAGCAAATATCGAATGTATTGAAAAAATGTTAATCCCTAAGTGCAGGAGGGATGTCAGAAGATTCCTTGGGTTGGGTGGGTACTACCGAAGGTTTGTTAGAAATTTTTCTGACATCGCCGATCCTTTGACTAATCTCTTAAGAAAGAAGGTAGCTTTTGTCTGGACTGATGAAACACAAAGGGCTTTTGATAATTTAAAAAGAGTATTAATTAATTTCCCTGTCTTAAGAGCTCCTGATTTTGACCTTCCTTTTTCTCTTGCCACGGATGCAAGTGACGTTGGTGTAGGAGCGGTGTTGTTGCAGAATGACGAGCAGGGAGTTTCTCATCCTGTCGCATTCTTTTCAAAAAAATTGTCCTCCGCCCAACGTAGGTATTCCACTGTGGAGAAAGAGACTCTTGCTTTAGTATTTGCTATTAACCATTTTCAGGTTTATCTCTCCTCCTCAGATACACCTATTAAGGTCTTGACGGATCATAATCCCCTGACCTTCATCAGCAGATACAAGAATAAAAATCAGAGATTGATGAGGTGGAGTCTCATGCTGCAAGAGTGGAATTTAGAATTTTCCCACATCCCAGGAAAAGATAACATTGTTGCCGATTTTCTCTCTCGCAGCGTTGAATATTAGTTGATTGACAGAGGGCTATGCAGTTATTAAAGGTAGTATCTGTATCGTTCTAATTGTGGTGTGTGTGCTGTTGAAGTGGGCACGTAGTGAGTAGAAGCAAATGTATATTTAAGATTTATTAATCATGGTTTGTTTACAGAAGACTATAATGTTTTGGGTATAGTATATGGGATCTGTAAGGTTAAAAGGTGAGGGTGATCACTGGTACTTTCTAATGATTGATTAATTAGATGGGTCATGGGCTCACGGGTCTGTAGCACAACACAGCCGTTTTTTAGGCGCTACAGGCTGGTGTATGAGTGGTACCCTAGACTAAGTTAAGGTTAATCTACTAAGGTTTAGAGGTGTCAGGTACGATAAGGTTTATAATAAGGTAAGAAAAGAGATAGGCACTAATCTGGTATTCTGTATTTTCAGGCTAATAATTACGCTTCATCGATTTTGTTTGTTTGTTTGCGCAGGGGAGTCTTGTGGTGGTCTTCTCTGTGTCGTTCGGTGTGTGTGTATGTATTGGACACTATGGTGATAAGTGTGATATATAACACTGAAATAGACAGTGGTTTTTGT
>NC_090731.1:125824867-125834867 GCF_036898095.1 Palaemon carinicauda
AGAATCAGCGAATAAAACTCTAAAAACCAGAGAAAGATCTTCAAGAAATCAACAGGAATGAATCTACAATTTTGACTAAGTATCATAGTCCATCGAAGAATGGAACATTTAATGAATGTTATACATACAAACTGATGAAATGGATCTTTAATCAACATCCTAAGAAAACCAAGGAATGACATTCAACGCTTACAAAACATATCCAGGAAGCACTACATTCAACGGAAATCGGACCGAAAACATTCACCCAAACATCAAGAGAGAGAGAGGAAATCGGACCGAAAACATTCACCCAAACATCAAGAGAGAGAGAGAGGAAATGACGACATCACACAGCACCATATAAGCTAAGTACAAGTACATTTTTTTATTCATTTCAGTATTGAGCAGTGAAGTATAGTTATCACGAGTCGTTAATCGATTATTACTGGGGTGAGTGGTTTGCTAATCTTCTATTTCCATTCATTAAAGGAAACTGTGTTCAACTCTGAATTCTCATCCAGAATTTTTTTCTCTCTTTGTGCTAATTCCGTTTTCTTTCAGAAATTCTCGGGAAATATCTTTGTGTTCCGTTTTCTTTCAGAAATTCTCGGGAAATATCTTTGTAATAGTATTATTGTTTTGGGGAATTTTGTTATAATCTTTATCATTTAGTGCTTATGCGTTTACGCAGTGGACGTCTGTATTCATATAGATATTTTGATAGAGTTGCAAGGGGTCGAAGAGATAGGAAAAGAAATACTGTAAACATGATGCCCCCTGTGAGCCCCACCCCTGGACCGAGTAACGCAAAAGCAGGACTGGTTAACCCCCTCCCGATTGTGACGCTTGTAAATGCTAGATCCGCAATCCTTCCTTTTCAGGGTCGGGTTAATGGGTTCTGGCCTCAAAATGTGGAGTCATGGATTTCATCTGTCGATGCCCATTAAAATGCCAAACAAATCGTAGACCCTTTTGTACAATTACAAGAAGCTAAAAGTTTTATATATTTCTCTAAGGGGGATGCGAGTGCGTATTTAAGAGGTGTTTCATTTCAAGAAGCAGTTACCTGGGATGATTTCAAAGTTAGGTTACGCGCAGTCTATGGGGGTGAAGAAGCCTTGGATGTAGTATTAACGTTAAGAAATACACTTAATCAAGCCACTATGACTCGGCTTAATGTTATTGAGAGAGCAGCTCTCATAGCCGATAGGGTAAATGAGTATCAAGATATTTTAGGTAATTCCACTTGGGTTATTAGAGATAACATCTCCGTGAAAGATTTTATACGATTAATGTATTTAACTTGCATGACACTTATGTTGCCTGAAGCTTTAGTGCAGTGTTTTGATAAAATGTTAACGCCTGCAAGTACGGAATTGGATATATATAAACAGATAAAGAAACACATGTCTAAGTGTCCTGACCTTGATACCGTGTTAACTCAAGTTTTTGCAAAAAATTAAACAAAGCCACAACAAGTAAATGTAGTTAATAATAGTCAAGTTGCGGGAATGACGTGTTATAATTGCAAACGTCAAGGTCACTTGATCGCGGACTGCAGAACGAAATTCTGTTCGATACATAATAGTTTGACTCATTCATATAGTCAGTGCTACTCGCGTAAGACACAACAGAATCCTAGAAATACACAGTCAATTCCACTGTCAGTTCCATATGGAAATAAAAAGAAAAATCCTCATTTTAATAAGAAGAAACAGCCAAACGTCAATGTAGTTCAGAATCCCAAACAAACAAACAGTTCTTCGAATAACGCTGAGCCTGGGTCGTCAAACCAGATCTAGGAAGGTCAGACTAATTTTCAGAATGTGCAGAGCAAAGCAAATACCACATAATTAACTCCAGTGGGGAAGAGAGTGATGTTGGGTCTAGGTCATTCATGTCAACATTAGTAGTATTGAATAATCAATTTAATGTTTTATCAGATCATTGTGAGGCAATAGATTTTCTTATGAAACACACGCCCGAATTAAGTAAATCAGTGCATGCTCCCGTAGATTTGCAACGAATTCATACAATAATAAGCCAAAATGAGTTACGACCAATATTATATGCTGTAAATTTAGAACACAAATCCTTTAAGTTATTTTTTAACTCTGGTAGTCCACGTAATATCATGGATTTGAGGACACATCATTTGTTGTTTTCGAACTTTCCGATAGAAAAATCCAGAGTGAGACTCTCGGATATAGGAAATAATGAATTAAATGTAATAGGCGTAACTCATGTTCAGTTCAAGGTCAGTAAGCGCATGTTTACCGATACATTTGTTGTTGTACAAAACATTGATATGTATCCAGCTGTGATTATAGGATACCCATCTATGGGCAATCAAAACATTATCTTAGCACCTGCCAAGCACGGCTTGTATATCAAAGGAAAATTCTATAAGTCTTCTAATACCTTAAAATCAGTTTTGGATAAAAAGGAGACGACAAATGTAACCGTAACGTACGTTGAAGAACCAATAACTTGTCTCACTAATAAAGAAATAATATACGCAACCTAGCAGAATTCTCGTTCACCCGTAATATCATCTTGCACGCAATCTATCAAGCCAAACGTAACTTCGAATTTAATAGTGCAAGTAAAGAAAACATTACCGGGATCTGAAATATTAATCCTTTCCGACACTTTGAAAACTAACGGATTGTCTGTCACACAAGCTATTTATACAGTAGGCTCACATCAACAATGTAATATTGAAGTCTGTAATCATTTAAATATCACTTTAGTAATTCACAAAAATCAACATATCTTGGATGTAGAAGTTTATAAACATCATATTCTTACCGTTGCTGAAATCAATCACGCTCAATCAGTTGGGGATGAATCCCTTTTGCAATCTATTGCAAATAAAATCAATAAAGACATTCAAGACGAAGAAATTTAGCAGAAAATTTTTGGAATTTTAACTAAATATCATGATGTTTTTTCCACTACGGATGGATCCTTAGGAAAAACAGATGTGATTGAGCATCAAATAAGGTTAAAGGACAAGCAGAAAATTATCTATATACCCTCGTACAGACTCCCTATGAAATTCCAGAATGAAATAAATGATGAAGTAGGTAAAATGCTAGAAGAAGGAGTCATTAGAAAATCGAACAGCCCTTATAATTTTCCAATAATAGTTGTACTGAAAAAAGATCGAACGTGGCGTATCTGTGTAGACTTCCGTCGTCTAAACGAGGAGATGATCCCTGATCGATTCCCAGTGCCATGTACTGACGATATTTTGTCTTTGTTAGGTCAGAATAAATATTTTACCAGTTTGGACTTACTTAAAGGCTTTCACCAGATACCATTAAAAGAAGATAGTATCCCATACACAGCCTTCAGCACAGCCATGGGACATTATGAATTTTTACGGATGCCTTTTGGTTTACGTTGTGCTCCCATAACATTTACAAGAATGATTAACATAGTGTTCGGAGACTTGCTAGGGGATATATTGCATGCCTATATGGACGACCTTGTAATCTTTTCCAACACCTTAGAAGAACATCTACGTAAATTAGAACTAGTTCTACAGAGACTAAGACAACATAACTTAAGGGTAAAGATTAGTAAGTGTGAATTTTTCAAAACAGAATTGGTATATTTGGGTTTTATGGTGTCAAGCCAAGGTCTTAAAGTAGTCCATGATAAGGTGTCGGCTATCCGTAACTTTCCCATACCTACTAATGTCAAGGGAATACAGCAATTTCTGGGATATTACAGGCATTTCATACGCAATTATTCAATAATAGCCGCTCCCTTAACTGATCTTACGATGAAGGGTGTAGATTTCATATGGTCTGAGCAGCATCAACAGGCGTTTAATACCTTGAAAGATGAACTGTGTAGTTCTCCTATCTTAAAATTTCCTGACTTCGGTAAGGAATTCTTCATTGCAACAGATGCCTCAGACTTAGGAGTAGGTGGGGTATTGCTTCAGCAATATGATGAACAATTTTTCCCGATATCTTTTTATTCTCGAAAACTGAGAACTTCCGAAAGTAAGTAAGCAGTAATAGACAAGGAAGGGCTAGCTATTGTTAATTCACTAGTGCATTTTAAGTTCATAATATACGGTTATCCCGTTAAGGTTCTTACTGATCATAAACCACTAACCGACTTCTTTAAAGGCTTCAATCACAGCCCCAAACGAACTCGGTGGCATTTGATCATTCAAGACTTTGGAGCGAGAATCGGGTATTTTCCTGGGAAAGCAAATATCATTGCTGATGCATTATCACGCAACACCGTGTCATCTTGTACGGAGCCTTTAGCTGAATTAATAGATATATCAACATCCATGCCTATTGTTAAAACGATATCTGAACAAGAAGATTTGGGCTGGAGTGCTGAATTATTACAGACTGAGCAAAGAAAAGATCAGAAAGTAGAAGAAATTATGAATGCTTTGAAAGGCAATCATAAGGAAAAGGAATATATAAAGTATAAGCAGCAGAATTATATGATCAAAGATATTATTCTGTGTAGGACCGTGACAAGGAAAACCTGCAATACACCACATGTAACTAACGACCAGGTAGTGGTACCAATCTCACTTATTTCCACTGTCCTGAATTGGTTGCATGCAAATCTATTGCATGGACACCCGGGGTTCTCATTAATGTCACAGAAAGCCAAATCATTGTTTTATTGGCATACGATGCTTACAGATATAAAAAAAAACACATAGCTAATTGTTGCACATGTCAGGAAAACAAAGGGCATACAAAAACACCTGTCAGCCTAGGGGCTTATCCTGTGCCCAATCAACCCTTTGAAAAAATACATTTAGATTTGTTAACAGGATTTTACGAGTCAGACAGAGGAAATAAGCACCTCTTAGTAGTTGTAGAGGCTTTAACTCGATATACAGAACTAATAGCGCTTAAAACTAAAATGCGATTGAATGCGCTAGGAAGTTTTACGAGTGTTACATTTGTGAACATGGAATTCCACACATGATAATCTCAGACTCGGGTGGAAAATTTAATAATCACTTTCTTACCTCATTGTGTGAATTCCTTACCATAAAGAAAATAAATACCATGATATATCACCCAGAGTCGAATGGGCTAGTGGAAAGAGCAAATAGGAAGGTTTTAAATATATTGAGAGTAACACTAGGGGGATCAGACCCCAACTGGGATACTGCAATACCTGCGGTACCGAGTACTCTGAATCATTCATATCATATATCAATTAAAATATCACCGCACGAAGCATTGTATGGTACCCCAGTTAGAACGCCTTCCCATGTATTAACGCCTACATCTAATCTATCAAATCCTTTAAAAGAATATATAAATGCAAGCAAAAGTCGTTTTGATATCCTTCGAAAGAATTTAGAAGAATCACAAATCATAATGAAAAGAAATCATGATAAAATAGCGAAGTCAACTAAAACATACACTGTGGGTGATAATGTATACATACAGGTAAATGTACGTAAAGGACTCAATTTTAAACTAACACCTGAGTTTGAAGGCCCATTTAACATTTTGGAAACATTAACGGCCAATAGGTTTAGAGTTCAAAACGTATCCCAACCCACTGATGAGAGAATCGTACCATTGGCTCACATAAGAAATGAAAATAAGAGGGAAAGAAGTGAGGGAAAGATTTTTATGTTAAAAGTTTTCTTCTTAATACAAGAGTAATTACATACATTTTTCTCGTTATAGGTTTCCAAGATGAATTTTTTGTTGTTGGGAGTGATATTGTTCGCTCAGACATTTTTCTCGTGTGGGATGAGCTCTAAAACTAAAAGTATAGATTTTAAATATGACACTATAGTTGAAAGACAAGAAGATGTTTTTATTACATCAAGTAACGTAGTTGTGGAAGTGTGAATACCAGCAATTTTTCTCCCACAGAATGACGTCACTAGCTTAAAAAGCGTCATTTCAAGGTTTGCTGTCTCATTAAATGAATTGCATAGAAGACATTTTCCTTTAAATACAGAGAGTTCACTTGGATCGACACTAAAAGTTGCAGAGATGCTATCTGATGACTTGCAAAATAAGGCTTACGAGACAGAATCTTTGGCTCTTGACCTTTTGATGTGGACTGTAGGAAACGAAAATATTGAGAAACGTAGCCCGTTTATTTTTGCTGCCCTAAACATTTTTGGTTCTATTGCAAGTTTAGGTTTAGGAATTTCCAATCGTCTTAAGATTAGTAATCAAAATAAGAAAATTGAGTTCTTGACTCATGAAGATGAATTGATTATGTCAGAACTAAGGAATCAGTTAGCTTCAATCAATCAAATTATGAGTTTAGTAAATGAACATTCAAGTAATATCAATCAGATTATGGAAGTACAGGATTTGTTGGCAACGTTAACGTATTATGATTCAAAAATAGATCACATACATAACAGAATTGCACATTTCATTGAGAAATCAAAAGATTATGTGGAAGCTATCACGTTAGCGACTAAAGGTGTACTGTCACCCCATTTGTTGCCAATAAAATACTTAGAGTTAATTTTGGAGAACGGATGGGAGAAACTAGGCTATATTCCTTTGTTAGACGCACGTAGGTTAGAATTTTATCACAGCCTAATTACAGTAAGAGTTGAAAATAACAGGATTATGATTACAATTCCCTTTGATTCTTCCGATGCCTGGCAATCTTACAGGATATCACCATTTCCGACTTTCATGACGAATCACTCAAATCCAGTAATATCTAGTTTGACAGGACACGTATTGATTTCCCCAGACTAGGAAACATATACGGTCATTAAAGACTTAAATCAATTAACTCACTGTTCAGACGCAATGGATAGAAAAATATGTACAGCTTACTCATTTGAATTCCATAAAAACTTAATGGATTCATGCGAGTTAGGTATAGTGCTCGACGGTGCTCTCTCCCATACAAGTGAAAATTGTCTGGATAAGCTTTATCCCTTTGACAAGAATGAGTTCAATTGCAGACTGAACAACGGCTCGTGGATACGATACGACAAGGCCGGCTTCAATGTATCATGCCCGGAAGGATCCACCTCCTATTCTCAAATCTTCGTTGCAGCAGATGGTTGTAACGGGACATCCCCTAATTCCATGGTGAAAGGAATCAAGACCATCATCAGAGAACGAGCCTACTTCGCGAACTTCACGTGGTCAACAACGGTTCCATCTTTACCTCTCCCATACAACAAACAGGTAGCCAAGCGGTTGATGAATTGACCGAGATGGACCACCTGTCACTGACTTATAAAGAATTTCTTCACCCCATACTACCAGCAGGAACAGTTGTGACGGTGATGATATTTGTCGCCGTTAACATCTTTGTTTGGCGTAGGTTAAGGAACAATAGTTTGCAGCTCAAACAGAACGTTTTGCCATGACCAGACAAAACTCCTTATTTAATTCAATTTAAAGCCGTTTGAAAGTGGCCCCTTCATTCGCTAAAAGGAGTAAAATTGTCTTGGAAAAGTGTTGTGTACGAAAAGCAGTTAGTACGCTAGTAATATGTAATTGAATAGACTATAACACTTTTGCATTTAAAAAAAAAAAACATTCTAAAAAACGTTTAAAACATAAATCATTATTTTCGGCATCTAATAAAATATACAGTATAAGCCAGAATGTTAAAAAAAAAAAAAAACAGAATCTATTGGCATATAATAAAATATATAAGCCCTATATATATATATATATATATATATATATATATATATATATATATATATATATATATATATATATATATATATATATATATATATATATATATATATATATATATATATATATATATATATATATATATATATATATATGTTAGAAACCGTGGTACATGTACGTACCAGGAATTTGTGTTTGTGCACTAAAATTGTATCTTTACTAAGGTAACAAATATTTTTATTAATTACCGTATTATAATAATCTATATTTCTTTTAAAGGTAACAATTATTCTTTAACAAAGTTACCGAATCATATGTATATCAGTATTTTTTTTTTTTTTGGTACCATATAATCATTAGCTAGTAATGTACCATATATGTGATCTGTATTTATCATGCATTTTTTCTTTGCTTTGGTAATATCTGTTCATATGCATTATTGTTATTTTTTTTTAATGTGCCTATTTTTCATCCTCATTCGCTTATAGCTAAAGTTAAACAAAGAATAATACATATATCCAGTCACACTCCTAGTAAACATATTTTGACATGTTGTTAAATTTAAAAAAAAAAAATTGAGATAGCTGGCCGAGCTAATGTAATAATCATATATTACATGTTTAAAACACATGACGTAATACGTCATTGTGGAAGTAGAAGCTAGTGTGACAAGTGCTGTAATCAGATCATAGCCGGATGCGAATAGCATATTATTATTATTATTATTATTATTACTATCCAAGCTATAACCCTAGTTGGAAAAGCAAGATGCTATAAGCCCAGGGGCTCCAACAGGGAAAAATAGCCCAGTGAGGAAAAGAAATAATGAAATAAATAAATGAAAAGAACAAATTAACAATAAATCATTCTAAAATAAGTAACAACATCAAACAGACATGACATATATAAACTATTAACAACATCAAAAACAAATATGTCATAAATAAACTATAAAAAGACTCATGTCCGCCTGGTCAACCAAAAAGCATTTTCTCCAACTTTGAACTTTCGAAATTCTACTGATTCAACCACCCGATTAGGAAGATCATTCCACAACTTTGTGACAGCTGGAATAAAACTTCTAGAGTACTGCGTAGTATTGAGCCTCATGATGGAGAAGGCCTGGCTATTAGAATTAACTGCCTGCCTAGTATTACGAACAGGATAGAATTGTCCAGGGAGATCTGAATGTAAAGGATGGTCAGAGTTATGAAAAATCTTATGTAACATGCATGATGAACTAATTGAACGACGGTGCCAGAGATTAATATCTAGATCATGAATAAGAAATTTAATAGACCGTAAGTTTCTGTCCAACAAATTAAGATGAGAATCAGCAGCTGAAGACCAGACAGGAGAACAATACTCAAATCAAGGTAGAATGAAAGAATTAAAACACTTCTTCAGAATAGATTGATCACCAAAAATCTTGAAAGACTCTTCAATAAGCCTATTTTTTGTACAATTGAAGAAGACACAGACCTTATATGTTTCTCAAAAGTAAATTTACTGTCGAGAATCACACCTAAAATTTTGAAAGAGTCATACATATTTAAAGAAACATTATCAATACTGAGATCCGGATGTTGAGGAGCCACCGTCCTTGACCTACTTACAATCATACTTTGTGTTTTGTTAGGATTCAACTTCATACCCCATAATTTGCACCATGCACTAATTCTAGCTAAATCTCTATTAAGGGATTCACCAACCCTAGATCTACATTCAGGGGATGGAATTGATGCAAAGAGAGTAGCATCATCTGCATATGCAACAAGCTTGTTTTCTAGGCCAAACCACATGTTATGTGTATATAGTATGAAAAGTAATGAGCCAAGAACACTACCCTGTGGAACACCGGATATCACATTCCTATAATCACTATGGTGTCCATCAACAACAACTCTTTGAGATCTATTACTTAAAAAATCAATAATAATGCTAAGAAACGACCCACCCACTCCCAACTGTTTCAGTTTGAAAACAAGGGCCTCATGATTAACACGGTCAAAGGCAGCACTAAAATCAAGGCCAATCATACGAACTTCCCGACCACAATCAAGGGATTTCTGTACAGCATTGGAGATTGTGAGAAGGGCATCACATGCCCCAAGGCCTTTACGAAAACCAAATTGCAAACTAGGGAGTAGATGATTACCTTCAGCAAACCTATTAAGACGTTTTGCCAGAAGACGTTAAAAAACTTTAGATAATATGGGAGTTATGGAAATTGGGCGGTAATCAGTGGGATTTGAGCTACCACAAACACATTTACATAGAGGAGTAACATTACCAATTCTCCAACTAGTGCTAAAAGCTCCTCTTCTTGCTAACTTGTGCAAAAATCTGCTGTCTTTATAAAAACA
>NC_090731.1:125842367-125844867 GCF_036898095.1 Palaemon carinicauda
TGCCATTTTTTGCGCTTCTTTTATCTTATATTTTCCTTGAGAGATATTACACACACATTTTTTTTAATATATTTTTTTTTTTTTTATTTCTTGACAAAGTAAAATTTTTAGTTGTAATAGCCTTTAGTGTTTAGCTTTGCTGGAGTAAAGTGTTAGTAAATTTGGATTAGAATAAAATCCATTCATAAATTTACAGAAAAATACTTTAAGATAAATCCTTAGTCCACCTTCTTAATTCAATGAGGTCGGAATATATTTTGTGAATAGGATTATTTTTCATATATAGAAAAAGTGAAAAGGTTTCTCATCCAAATATAAAGGTAGGATCAACTGTAGGTACTGAAATAATTTTATCTATTTCAAAGTTATTTCACCAGTATATCAACTTATATTTCTCTCTCTCTCTCTCTCTCTCTCTCTCTCTCTCTCTCTCTCTCTCTCTCTCTCTCTCTCTCTCTCTCAAATGTAGAAGAACCAATTGTTGGTACTGAATAATCTAATTTACTCCAAAGGTATTTAACAAAAATTACAACGTATATATCGTCATTATCCGCTCTCTCTCTCTCTCTCTCTCTCTCTCTCTCTCTCTCTCTCTCTCTCTCTTCCAACTGACTTTTCTCTTCACCTCACTCTCTGTAACCTCTTCTCTTTCTTCTCCCCTGTTACCTTTCCTGTTTTATCCCTATCCGCACACACACACACACACACACACACACACACACACACACACACATATCACCCCCTCCCCCCTCAAGTCCCCCACCAAGATTCTCTTACACCTCGGCTCCATTCTTTTTCTCTCCTAATACAAGTCACCCTTTTTCCTACTTAACCGCCCTCATTCCTTTCAATGTCACTGCTCTATCATCACATCATTCTTCAGAAGTCGCTGTCTTTCTCCTCCTCACCGACGGATCACTCACTGATCTCATCATGTGTGGTCTCTTTCTTCTCGGATCTCATCATGTGTGGTCTCTTTTTTTTTCTGTACTAATGAATTTTTATTTCCATTTTTTTTTCATTCCAATAAATATTATCTAAATTGAAAGTGATTTACCGAGTATGAGGAGATTATTTCATATCAAGTGCTGAATAGGAAGAGTGATACTGACGTTGTGAAAAAGTTGGGTCGGTATAAATTATCAGAAGAAACAGAAATTACCGAGAGTGAAGAAAGGTTTTGCAGCGTATGGAAAGTTGAATATGCTGAAGTACAAACATATGCAATAAAAAAAATGTGAAGAGAACATATTGTCGAAAAAAGAAATAGCATAATTAGAAGTAATGGTTTAGTATGATTATAACGGATAATTATAGAGAATAAACCTATGGATAACAAAATACACGAAAAGACAAAAGGCGCAACAGCAGACTTAATTGATAACGACGATAATTTTATTTTAAATGAAAATATTGTTAAAATAGACACTTTGTATGTTGTTTTTCTTGACAACCAATTTCCTCGGTTTCCACACATGGAATTGAATAAAATAAGCTAATTAAAGGGTCGAACATCCCATACAATGAAAAAAATATATATTTCCAGCGTGCAGGAACACTTCAAAACAATAGTTGAATATCCTTTTTTTTTTTTTTTTTTTTTTTTTTTTTTTTAACCTAATAGAATGAAGCACCTTTATGTGGAAACAATGGTGTTCAGAGCAGTAATAACAAAGCTTGAGATATGTATACTATTTCACTTTAAATGAACATTTATTTGAAATCTCAGAATAGACTCATGACGCGGTAGAAGGGTGAGTAGCATAGACAAATATATATATATATATATATATATATATATATATATATATATATATATATATATATATATATATATATATATATATATATATATATATATATATATGTATTTCATAGCCTGTTGTTCATATGTATGTCGTAGACCTCTGATATTTTTATTGCTTCGTGAAAAAAAAAAAAATAAATAAATAAAAAAGCAATCTTTTCAATGAAAATATAATTTTTAGAAGCAAAATTGAATACATAGTAAATAAAATATATCATTATTCCAATTTGAGTCATATGATAATCAACATTCTTCGAATGTCTAATGTCACTGCAATATTGTAATAATAATAATAATAATAATAATAATAATAATAATAATAATAATAATAATAATAATAATAATAATAATGATAATAATAATAATATAGCTCAAACCATTTGCTATCTTTTCAGGAATCCAGGCTCCATGATTGGTAAAAGATTTTATGTTATACACACCTTCTTATCGTCTTTACTAAGACAATAAAATAGAAAAAAAAAAAAAAAAAAAACACGATAAAGCGGAACAAAATGTATACTCTACCAGAGAAGTCAATGCTAGACATTTGTGTTATATATACCGTATGAACACAATTTTCAAGACAGAAGCTGCGTAAAAAAGAAAAAAAAAAAGAAAACTAATGAAGAATAAAAAGAAAGTCCAGTAACTCAGGAGCATCTAATTAACTTCTTGTACTTTTATTTGTATCGC
>NC_090731.1:125849867-125857367 GCF_036898095.1 Palaemon carinicauda
TCATAATCCCTTGCTTTTTCAAAAAGAATACATGAAATTAACAACTCACTATGAATTTTCACGAAGGATCCACATTTGACCTTTCTGGACATTCACACACTTACAAAAATAAAGAACACTAATACGAAAGGCCTCCCAGCTCTTCTTAAACATGCAACTGCGAAAGGAATGCCGAAGTATTTGAAAACACCGGTATCGAGTTTCAATATGTGGTTTCAAGCCATTGGAAAAGAGTTCGTGAAACAGATAAGTGGAAGGAAGGAAAGATATATCTTGGGTGGTTTTAATATTTGCATTAGGCGATACTTAATTATATTTCTTCAACTTTTTGCACGTCATTTTCTCGAATAGATTATCCTCTGTTAATAAATTATCTAAATGTATAATTTTAATTAGAGAATCCTCTTAACAGCCCCAAGGCAGAAAAAGAAAACGTTCCTTGCATTTTCTCTGTCTCCTCTCATCAAGTTTTTTAAAATAAGTTGAATATATAAAATTATAATGGTGTTTAAAATCAATGAATTTCCCCCTGAAATTATTTACGGAAATTTTTTAAATTTTATATGGAATATCGTTCTCCAATTAATTTGTTTACATGAAAATCAGAAGTACAGTATTTTCGAATACCTTTTTCCATTATATAAAACTATGAAAATTTAAATTTTTTACACAACTATGAGGAAATTTCTGATGGGATACAAACACACAATCATGCATACGCACACACACATACACACACACACACACTCAAACACACACACACACACACACACACACACACATATATATATATATATATATATATATATATATATATATATATATATATATATATATTACACACGCATACATACATATATATTTGTATGTAGTAGGTTGGCCTGGGCACCAGCCATCCGTTGAGATACTACCGCTAGAGAGTTATAGGGTCTTTTGATGGGACAGGCAGAAGTACATTGGATCCTTCTCTCTGGTTACGGTTCATTTGCATTTTGCCAACACACACACACTCACGCACACACCGAATAGTCTGGCCTATTGTTTTACATATTCTCCTCTTCCTCATATACCTGACAACACTGAGATTACCAAATAATTCTTCTTACTGCAATGTTATTTTTCAATGGCCACTTTCCTCTTTATAAGGGTAGAAGAGACTTTTTAGCTTTAGTAAGCAGCTTTTCTAGGAGAAGGACAATCCAAAATTGTTCTCTAATCTTGGGTAGTTCCATAACCTCAGTGCCATGGTCTTCCACTGTCTTGGGCTTGAGTTTTCTTGCTTGAGAGTGCACTCGGGCACTATTCTATCTTAATTCTCTTCCTCTTGTTTTATTAAAGTTTTTTATAGTTTATATAAGAGATATTTATTTCAATGTTGCTTTTCTTAAAATATCTGATTTTTCTTCGTTTCCATTCCTCACTGAGCTATTTTCCCTGTTGGAGACCCTGAGCTTATAGCATCCTGCTTTTCCAACTAAGGTTGTATCTTAGCAAATAATAATAATAATAATAATAATAATAATAATAATAATAATAATAATAATAATAATAATAATAATAATAATAATAATAATATATGTAGATATAAATATATATATATCTATATATATATATATATATATATATATATATATATATATATATATATATATATATATATATATATATATATATATATATATATATATGTCTATGTGTGTGTATGTGTGTGTATGTGTGTGTTTGTGTGTTTGTGTGTGTGTGAATGTTTGTGTGTCTGAAATAACGCTTGTATTTTAGTTCATTTGTACCATGCATGTTTGTTCAAATGAGGACCAAATACTAATATTTCTTTTGTCATTTATGAAATTTATAAATGGGTCAGATTATCATTTCTCTTTTGTCGAACAGGTGTAATTACGAACTAGATAAAACGATCAATGATTAATAACGAAATAAGAATGCTAATTTCTCTAATTTTTCCTTATGGAGATCCCCAAACTATGTAAAAGAGTAATAAAAGTCATACTATGTACAATTAAAAAAAAAGTTGCTTCTGAATATTATTCATAAATATGAATATATAATAATAACACGGTGGGCATAGAATGAGAAATAAATAAAAATCAACACAAATAAGAGGCCTTTGGAAGTTATATAGAGAAAATAAGTCCACTTGTCAAAAGTATACATGAACGGAAAGATATCTATTGTTTACATAAACTTTGTAACACATATAAACATTTAATTTTGGTATGTAGTTTTGACAAAATATATTTTCTTTAAATTTAGCAATATATCAACATTTTCACAACTACAAAAACTTCTAGTTAAACTTTATATTATTTACGAGCTTATAGATTTCCTTTCCTAAAGCCTAATATGCGCGTTGATAACCTAGTTTCATCTTAGTTATGGAAACTCCTATGTAATGAGAACTTCCCTATTACCAAATGAGTAAGAAAAAAAAAAAAAATAAAGATATACCGTAACTTATTGTCACTTTGCTAGTTCTGACTTTGCATTTATAGCTTTAGAATATCCAATTATCTCCCTAACTATTAGCCTCTTCTTTTTACACCTGATATATGTTGCGTACTGTACTTTCCATGCACTATAGTCTTTATTCTTATATTGGCATATTTATAGTTACAGACCTATTTCTGGTATTTTCTACTTTAATGTAATCAACTCCCAATTTTGGACGGACTTACTCATGCCTCCTCCCTAAAATGTTTCGCCTGACTCTATTGATATTTTCTACAAACAGCTGAACTGAATTCATTTGCAATACGAACTATCAATTTTGCCTCCCGTGGCCTACTCAAAGCTTGCTTTTCCATGTTACTGCCATCATGGTATCTATGTATCTTGATATCTGTTTTTTCGGTAATTCTCTGAAAAGTCAATGGCAATTTTTCTTGGCCGACTCGTACACGATACTCTTGAGATTTTCAAATTCATCTTATTCATTTTCTTCTTCAATTTTATTTTCGTTATCAGTATTATAGATATTATTGATATTCTTTTTGTAGTTTAGATTATGGAATATGTAAACAAATTTATAGAAAATATGTTTAAAAAGCAATTGACTAGGGAATGAGGTCTATTTATGATGAGTTTTTTATTAAAAAAAAAATGAAGAGATCAGTAAATGAACTGAGAAATATCTCATATTAGATTTATACTAATAAAAAAAGTAGGAAAAGGGTACGAATAATATTTGACTAGTTAATAAGGTCCATTTAGAATAAATTTCTTATTTTGAAAATGAAAAATAATAGAGATCAGTGAATGAGCTGACAAATGCCATCATAATTAATTTATAGAAATAAAGAAGAGTAGTTGAGCATGGTGTATTATTATTATTATAACCTCCCAGATTATTTGAAAAACAGTAATATCGCTGTCACGATAATGATTTGTCAAAGTAAATGGAAGACCTTTGGTCCTGAACAGTAAGAGTGCCTGGCGTCTCACGTGAATGTGGAAGACAACTGTTCACAATTGTGTATCATAAATTTGACTACAAGTCAACTGGAGGTACTATGAGCGGTAGCAGATACTTATTATAAAGATGACCATTAATGATACCTTTAGATGCTGGTTTAAATAATGCGAGGCATATACTGAAGATAATTGATGTGATATGTTTATTTTAAGTACATTTGCTGTCTGATTTGCCAAATCCTTCGTAGGCACGGAAGAGGGATAGCCAGTAAGAGAGGGAGATAATTAGTGGAATGATTGTTTCTAGCGTGTATGACTACTTGAATGAATGAAAGTTTTATTCTCTCTCTTCTTTTTTTTTTTTTTTTTTTGGGGGGGGGGGGGTTAGGTTAAGACAGTTGATAAATTCCTAAACGATTGCTTTTTTTTTTCTTTATTTTTCCTCCGACTGCAGAATGAGAGGAATGATTTTAAATTCGGATCTTCTTTTTTTTTTTTTTTTTTTTTTTTTTTTTTTTTTTTTTTTTTTTTTTTACGGTCATTATCAGTATAAGCTTATGTTTGCTTGGCATAGTCTTATGAATGATGAAAAAGGGGTTATTGTTATTTATGATCTTGATATAGTGTGATATTTCAGTTAGTTACGATTGTTCGTGATTTGCACATTTAATTTACTGGTCGTAATTTTTCTACTTTACTTTGACCTCAGCTGTGATTAATTTAGATTGGTTTGGGTGTTGACGAGATTGGATTGAATAGTGACTCTAGACCGGTATGCAATATGAAGTATATAATTTGCGTGATAAAAACTTCTGCTGAATAGGGAAATGGCGATGATAATGAAGATGACCAGGAAAGGAAAAGACATATGTAATTGACTATCTTGTCGTACAGGCAGAGTGGAATTGCCGTTGCCTAAGTGCTTGCTTTTAATTATTTACGTTTAAAATAAATTTCCGATTATGTCCTTATTTTAACAAAACTTAAAATTGTCCTTAATTTGAGATATGGTCATGCATTAGTATTCATGACGTAATTAATATTTAGCTTAATGACAAATCCTAAGTTTTGTTACAATAAGGTCAAAATCCGAAATTTACTTAAAACACGTAAATAATAAAAAATACTCCTCCTCCTGGTTAATAAAATTAATTTATATATGCGTCACAAAGATTACCCATAATTATTTTTGGGGGGACCAAAACCTGTAATGAAATTACTCAATCAAAGGTTACCTACTCATCAAAATTAATAATATAGTTTTGTGACGAGGAAATTAAATTCTTAATCATCAATATCGAATATTATTACGCAAACATAATATCCGGACTGTTCCGGCTTCCACTTGTGTATAAAAAAGTAAATCATTTTGGGGAAAACTACTTCTATGTAACTGAGTATCATATCTCTTTGTTACTAAAGAATTGGTAACGCTTGATATTTAGAAATTCATAACCCGAATGGGACATTTATAACAATATGACTTTGTATAATCCAGAATACTTTTATCTATCAAAATCTGCCTATAATTGATTAACAAATGTACAGGAAAACCGTGGATATTTATTCCCACGGAACATTGGACTTGCCTCCTACAACTTCTTAGTTTATAGGCTCTAGGGGACCAAAATTAATGGGAGAGCATACTGTAGTTACTTAGCAACATAAAGGAAAAAATATATATTAAATAGATAGTTCACTAATACCGACCAGCCAGGTGTTCGATGATTTAACTCCTTCAAGGAATCCAATAATAGGTCAAACGTGTCATTAGTTTATGTAGGTTTTAAACACAGAACTTACTAGCACGATGACAGATTTTCATAACTTTGACAAAAAAAAAAAAAAAAATAAATAAAATAAAATAAAAAGGAATCATGCTCAATAAGAAATAAATTTCCACGAACATAAGTTTTATTAAACAGGGAAAATACTGGTAGTTAATATAGAAAAATTATATATATATATATATATATATATATATATATATATATATATATATATATATATATATATATATATATATATATATATATATATATATATATATATATATATATAATTCTTTTAGGGGGGTGACCCTAGTCACTACCTAATTAATAAATGCATATTGATATATAGGTTATGAAAGTTATGTTCATTACCGAGAATTTGAATTTGTATTTATCTTCGTAAACGAACCAAGAAAATTATTTAAAAATACTGTATCACTTGCGGAATTTTGATAGCGTCAATGTGCAGAGCATGAATAATCAAATGTTCATTACTTGACCTTAGAAGTATGAATATTTACATATAGAAATCTGCAAGTGTAATTCATGCGTGTCCTTTTGCCTATGCCCTTGTTCATGAATCTGTATTTCACTTTTGAATACAAAACCAGGCAGTGACTTCGCTTAAGAAGAGAAATATGACATACTATATATCCAGAAATTCGTTTCAGAATTCAAGTGAATGCAGTATTCCTGCACATTGATTAATTCCAATCATATTCCCAAAGTCGTTCTTAGACTAGTTAATAATATATTATGAAGTTGATATCATAATATAATATTAAATCGGTTCAAGATTTCATATTCCCCTAAATTTTCTGACGTTAATCCTGGCACCATCAATCCCTCACTGATCCCTTTTTTTTTCTTACCTGTCCCTATGTTTATTCTCATTAGTTTGATATTGTCTAACTATTTGTGTGATTTATATACATATATATTAAAGTGGGGAGGTTGAGTGCGAAAATATATATAATTTTTTTCCTAATTAATGTGTTGTAAGTAGAACTGGTAGGGCTAAAATGTGGTCTTAACAACTGGTAGAAAGGCTATTGTAAGAAAAGGGTGTATATATTCAAGTGTGGTTTCAATCATACGAATAAAAGGATTAGAGAATAACATATGATGAAATATTACGGAGTATAAACATACAGCAGAAAAACATATATATATATATATATATATATATATATATATATATATATATATATATATATATATATATATATATATATATATATATATATATATATATATATATATATATATGTATATATATTTATATATATATATATATATATATATATATATATATATATATATATACATATATATATATATATATATATATATATATAGGTGCTACTATAGCGTGAGGTCTACCACACTATAGCGTGAGATCTACCTCCCGTTAGCACTATAGCGTGAGGTCTACTGCCGAGTTATTCGTCCCTCATAGATAAAATACATTTCATACATTTGTTTAAGCAATAAGCACTTAATTTAAACATATCTTAGAAATGACTTAAATAGATAATTGGATTTCTAATTACATTAAAAAAAGGAATAAAGGTAAAAATAAACATGTTATTGTATATTTCCATACATTTATTCTAGCGATTCACTTCGTACATCAAACATGTTATCATATATTTCCATACATTTATTCTAGCGATACACTCTTCGTACATCAAACATGTTATCATATATTTCCAAACATTTATTCTAGCGATACACTCTTCCTACATTAAACAGGTTATCATATATTTCCATACATTTATTCTAGCGATACACTCTTTGTACATCAAACAGGTTATAATATATTTCCATACATTTATTCTAGCGATACACTCTTCATACATCAAACAGGTTAATCCTACGATACACACTTCGTACATCTTCTAAGAATGACACAAATAGATCATTGGAATTTTTTATCATCACCTTCCAGCAAAAATGATCAAGATGAGACTGGAACAGCTGACGACCAACACCTCGCATTCTCTTTCAGAATCATCGTTTTAGCGTCCAACCACGATCGCTCAATTGATATCTCTTTTAGGCCGAGGGAAAACTGATTTAGGAGCTCCATTTGCTTCCTTTTATATGGACAGGTCAGGTTTTTGATGGATTTGGGCAGTTCACATGTTCGATGGTTAGGTGTGGGCCTCTGGGACGCTGGTCACGCGGTAGACCTCACCCTCCACCTGGGTAGGCGACATTTGGCGGTAGACCTCACGCTATAGTAGCACCTATATATATATATATATATATATATATATATATATATATATATATA
>NC_090731.1:125862367-125867367 GCF_036898095.1 Palaemon carinicauda
AGGACGTATTGAAGGGTGCAATTGTATTCAGCCACGTCGGAGAGATGTCTGCGTTGACCGGCGGACCAGGCGTCAGACTGTCGAGTGAAGGCGTGCACTAGAGGTATGTGGTCTGTGCGAATGACGAAGGGCGTACCTTCTAAGAAATGGTGAAAGTGACAGACAGCCAAGTGCACCACCAGCAATTCGCGATCCAAGGTAGAATAACCTGATTCTGCCTGGGACAGTTTTCTGCTAAAGGAGGACAATGGGTGGGGCGAGCCGTTGACCACCTGCTCGAGTACTACACCAATAGCGATGTCGCTGGCATCGGTGGAGAGAAGGAGAGGGGCATGTGGGATTGTAAAAGTGAGAGATGCAGCGGTTGATAGGGCCTTTTCTGCAATGCAGAAGACCGCTTCTTGAAGGGGACCCCAATTCAGGTCCTTTGACTTACCCTTGAGGGAGGCATAGAAGGGAGCAAGAATGGCAGCAATGGCTGGCAGAAAACAGTGATAATAGTTGATCATGCCCAAGAATTCCTGTAGAGCTTTGACGGTCGAAGGCATTGGAAAGGGTTGAAAGGCAGCTACCTTCTCAGGGAGGGGATGGACTACTTCAGGAGTGGTGCGTTGCCATAAGAACAACACCTCGTTGGCGTCAAAGGTACACTTGTCGTACCGGACTATAAGGCTGTTTTGTTGCAGGCGGTCGAGCACGATGCGCAGGTGACGGAGGTGTTCCTCTTTTGAGGAAGAGAACACATGTATATCAGCCACATAACATACACAGAAGGGGAGGTCCCCTAAGATGCCATCCATGAGACGTTGAAAAGTGGCCCCAGCATTATGAAGGCCAAAACAGGAGTAATTGAAGGTGTAAGTACCAAACGGAGTGGTGATGGCGGTCTTGGGGATGTCTTCTGGGTTCATAGGTACCTGATAATACCACTTCAGGAGGTGGAGCATAGAGAAAACCTTCGCTTTTTGCAGGTAGGAGGTCACATCAGCGATGTTTGGGAGGGGGTAGTGACCCGGTTCTGTTTGCATGTTCAGGCCCCTGTAGTCCCCGCACGGACTGAGGGAGCCGTCTTTCTTCAGAACGATTTGTAAGGGTAACGACCCTGGGCTGGAGACCTTTTGGCAAAGGCCCATTTCCTCCATTTCGACGAACGTCTGTTTGTCAGCTGCCAATCGTTCCGGTGCCAGATGTCTAAATTTCGCAAAGACTGGGGGTCACGTTGTCTTTATATGGTGATAAATACCGTGCTTGGCAGGAGCTGTGAGTGTTTGGCGAAGTTCTTGATGGAAAACCTTTAGTCGTTGATTGTTGTGGGAACATCAGTTATACATTCTTGATTGTCTATTCCTTTTCTGTAGCCATAAAGGCGAGGATATAGTAGGCCTATTTTCCATTGGAGTGTGTTGAGTACCTTTTGTTCAGCTACTTTCTCCGTGCGGCCAATTAAAGCTATGGGTCAGTAGGTGTGGGGTTCTTTGGGTTTTGGGATGGACTTCGTGTCTTGTTGATTCCATGTTAATGGCAGGAGTTTTTCAGTGTGTGTTCTGTTGATTAAGTGCAAATACACCAACTTTGCAGGGCTTCCCATATTCCTTAGCATAAAGTGCCCTTTCTGCCTTTTGCAAAAGCACTGTTGAGTTCTTTCATGGTGTAGGGGTTGTTAGTGTCCTCTCTCATGTTGGTCTCTGCTTGTTTATGGAATGCAGAGGAAGATTTGCGCTTTTAGCCGCCTAGTGAGAATATTTGTTTGTATTTCTATTTGCTTCTGTTAATGGGTCTGGGTGGGTGACTCTGGGTGTGCTCTTTTCCCAGAGATCTTCTTGAACCAGCAGCATATCTTTGCTAGATATGCATTGAAGCTAATTTAGTGGCACCACGAGTACCATTTGTCTATTTTCACTTCCAGTGTTGCCTGTAAGGAGTGTTTGGTGATTTCAACAAGTAAGTTATAAAGTTAATCTGTTCTGTGTCTTCTGAAAGGCTTTCTGGTTCGGTTGATTGTTGCATTCATTTCTTTGATGCGGGTGTTGTAGTACCAGGCATCCGCATGCCTTATTTGTGAATACTTTTTCTGAGCCACGAATATACTGGTGGTGGCATCTAGTTATTTTGTAAAGTCCAGTGATAGGCTGGAGATGTTATTGTGAGGGTTCTTGATATATTCACGAGCTCATTCTGTCATAGATTGTTAAAATCTTGCCCAGTTTGCAAAGTCTGGGTTGCACCTTTTGTGAGGTGGAGGAGGAGAAGGATATTTCTCTAATAGAAGGTCAATTTCTATGGCAAAGTAATCACTTGTTAGGACAGGATACATTCGCCATGTAGCACCCCTTTGTATGGTGCTTGACAGGAAGGTGAGTTCTAAACATTACTTCTTCAATGGGTTGCTTCCGACACATTGTTAAGCAATGTTACTTCAGATATTCAGGATATAGGGCATGTGAGTGTCTGCCTGCCTGGTTTGTTGCTGATATTGAGTTCAGAAATGGGTTGGGCAATGATTATGTCATCCTCAGAGGCAGCGGCAAAGAGCCCCTCTACATTGATGCTTTTGGTTGGAGATTTGTAGACATCGTGGACTGTGAGGTTTATGCCTCTATCCCACAGTCGATGCTTTGTACTCTTTTTGAGGGGATGCTTTTCTTGATGAGAGTAGTTAATCTTCTTGTTGTTGGTGTTAGATACATGATGTATACTTTATATCCTGAGACTGAAAAGGATGTATTCTCATTTAAACATGGTTTCATGCTGCACCATAATGTCTGAATTTTGCACTGATGTTTGGGATTGTAGGAAGGAAAACTTGTTTCTGAGTCCGCAGGCATTCCATTGGAGTAATTTCACTTTGGTGTTGTTAAGAATATCTTCGCTGTTGAGTGTGTTTCTGCTAGGACTGTTTACTGGAGGGACTATGAAAGGACTAGAGTTTGGATTTCTTGGCCGCCGTTTTTAAAAATGAAACCATCAAGGTATTGCTGTGAGTTCTTAACTTTGTTTGTCTTTAAAAAAAATTACAAAACCTGTGGTGGGTACTACTAAGGGAGTGGAGGCGGTTGAGATGCTTGGACGGATTTAGACAGCGGGACTAGGGAGGCTAGGAAAGTCACTTAAGAAATTTGTGGTGATGGGTGTTTGGGTATCTGATAGGAAAGAGGATGAGGATGGTTGTGGTCTGGTTTGCTGGAAGGAAGTGGAAGGGATGGAAGGAGAGGTGAATCTCATTGGTGAAGGTGTGGAAGGAATATGGGAGGGGGATCGATGTTACTTTGGAGGATGTCATGGAGAGCATTGAATTTTAGGTTCTAGGAGAAGACGTGGAGGAGTGGAAAGTTCAGGAATAGCATGTCTGGAAGTATTAGTATCAGGTCGGAAAGTGCGATGGGTTTGATGAAAGGTGTGGTTGGTTTGAGGTTGGTTTGTTCGATGTGGCTGCAGGTTGTAGGGGCGATCTGCTCCCTGGAGGTCGACGATGCACTGAAGTCTTGCAGGGCCTCTCTTCTGCCAAGCATGGTGAGGTCCTCGGCAGTTGGGGCACTTGGCAATGGTGTGCTGTCCGGCCTTGAACCTGGTGATGCAGTGGGCTGTAGGGTGCTGTCTACTGTTGCAAACTGCACAGACCTCCGAGCCTGTGCATCAGCTTCTTTGGTGTCACAATTGCTTACACCTGAAGCATCTGAGGTGCTCTGGGAAGTACTTCTCCGTGTAGAAGGTTCAGCATTTGCCGAAGGAAAACTCTGGAGGTCATTTTCCCTTGATGACAGCTTTCAACTAGTAGGATCTCCTTCCAGATTTCCCTTCACATCTCCTGGCTGAGAGAATGGAAGGGTGGTTAGCACAGGATCAAGTGGAAAATCAAGGTCGTAAATAATGATAATTGTCGACGGCTTTTCTGCAGGCTTCAGGTGTAGGGCATTCTCTCGCTGCTCCAGGAAGTCATTGGTGTCGCTGTCCTGGGCGGAGATGACAAGTTGTCCTCTGCTATCTGGCCTGATTGTCATCTTAAGGTGTGGATTCCTGGCCTCCATGGTGGCTAGGGCAGCATAGGAGTTCGTGTTGGGGCCAGGAGTAAGCCTGAACCTGGTTGGCTGGTTTTACGTGGTGTTTGTGGTCTGCCGTCGAGTGGTTGCTCGGCGGGATGAGTGGCCATCTCCTGGTAGTCTTCTTCTTTTGCTGCTTCCTCATAGTTGATGGGGTTCTGGTCAGTCTCTTCTATGTCATCCTTCGGTGCTTCCAGGTTTGGTTCCATGGCTGGTTGGGAGCATAGCGTGGGTCTCTTCTTGTGACTCCTCAAGGTGAGACTTCTCCACTCTCGCACGAGAGAAGTCGGAAAAGATGGAGGGGAATGAGCCCTTTGCTGCCATTGCAAAAACAAGATGGGGGCTTACAGCTTTGTCAAACTGATATTAGGTATGATTTATTGTTCTGTCTCAATAACACAAAATAGTGTGCTAAATACGCAGTTCAAATTTGATAACTCAAACTCGTTAAAACGTGGTCGGAAAGTCCACAGTTAGAGCATGGAAATTTTCAGTAACTACTGAAAATTTCAGTTGTGGAATGTGTGTGAAACAAGCATGAAACCTTCGTATTACTCGTTTCCCTGCTCTTATAAGCATAAAAAACACATGTTCTGGACACATACAAACACACACACACACATATAGGCCTGCAACACTGCCAAAGCCCATCTCACTAACTCTGTTCAATATCTCAGGTGTGGAATTATACTGATAGCACTAGTGCCGTGTGTACGTAGTACACAGTGCTGATAGAATATAACAGGTACGGAAATTAAGAAGAGAAATTTATTAAAACTTTTCTTCAATCTGGGAGTAGCACTCATCATTTCTTTCCTTTACAAAAAGGAAAAATAATTACTGTATATGTCAGAGCTATAATTCCTTTATCATTCTACATGCATTTTACATGTTATTCATTTAGCCATTTATTCGAAATAAATGTCTATTAGAATGTGATTGCATCCTAAATCGCCCGACAAT
>NC_090731.1:125874867-125892367 GCF_036898095.1 Palaemon carinicauda
TATATATATATATATATATACACTGTATATATTTGCATATATATATATATATATATGTGTGTGTGTGTGTGTATATATATATACACATATATATATATATATATATATATAAATATATATATATATATATATATATCTAATGGGCATTCATACATATAAACGAAAAAAAATAAAAATGTAAAAGTATATGAAAACATCACATGAAAATTATATGCTATTTTGCTGAGAATTTGAAGAGATTAATACTTAGGATATTTGTATCTTCTATGAAACTTAAAAATTCTAGTTGGTGGTTCAAAGTATTTGTACTGGAGAAAATTTTCTTTTTATCAATAAAATCATACAATACCGGATAAATAATAAAGGTATGTTATTGATTAACCTTTTGCTGGAAGTGAGGGTGTATTCTCAGAAATCATAACCATTTAACACACGATTCAGCAATTACAAGATTCCCATAGTCTTCATCCATGTAAATAAAATCTGTCACAAATGAGATAATTCACTGGAGGTTTCTTATCTTGTTCATCAAGGAAATTCTGATAAAGGTTTAATTATTCACTTAATATTCTAATAGTTTTAGAAATTCAATTACAAATGTCAATTATGTAGGCTACAAATCTTTCAGGTAAAACACTAACGCAATAAATTTACATGATTTTTTTTTTTCGTGTTCTGATGATAAGAATTCACTTTTCCAACAATTTCTTGATGTATTTTGAGAAAAAGGGAGATTTAATTAGATACATTATTCGAATAGACAACTTCCCGAGCCACAGTGAAATATGAAATATGAATATATGTCAATCATACCGTTTCCCGATAAAGGAGTAGTGAAATTTTTCCGTTGTTTTGGGTATCATATTGGTGTAACCGAAATACGTGTATCTTTTTCTTTATCATTGCATATCTACACTCTATTCGTAGTTTTATTGTGATGGGTTATATTTTCATGTTTTTTAACCACTTATTATTAAGAACTATAGAAAAATACTTATTTTAATAAAAGGATGCCTTATTCTCTTCTAATAACCTAAATAATCAGATAAAAGATACTATGCAAATAATAGATTTTTTCTTATTCATGAAGAATCAGGTGTATGGAGTATACCACTCATATCAAGTACATACATTGTATTTAAACCGCATTAAAGAGTGTGATACAGCATTGTCATATGAATTTTGACGGCAGAAATCTAATTAAAATAAAAGAATATATATATATATATATATATATATATACATATATATATATATATATATATATATATATACTCAAAACATTTACAAATTTAACAGTAATAACATTTCAAAAATTTCTGGATTGTTTTGAAATTTATAAACATTATTGATGGACAAACAAGATTACATAAGTACATTAGATAAACTTTATTTCAAAAAGTGCTTGGATAAATACATATGCATGTAAAAACTCAAAGCTTTCAGTGCATGAGTGAATAATCTTGAAGGATAATCGCTAAGGCCACATTCTGAGATAAAAAATTTCAACCAGACCCCCTTTTCTGCAAATGGTAGTCTACAAGATAGCTCTTATTAGCAGATCTGAATAGGAGTGATATAGTTTGGAGTTGAAATACTTTAAATATTCTAAAAGTTGGGAAATGCAAGACTAGAAAATGTTTTTCACTAATTATCTTGATATCCATATGTGGTGTATATTTGCAAATTAAAAGAAATGCATTTCATATCTCAAACACCATATGATAATATATTACTTCGCCCCCATTCTTTCTTTTTTTTTTTTTTTTTTTTTTTTTTTGACTAACCAACGATTTCAAAGCAGATTCACTCTCTCGGGATGACCGTTTCCGTCATTTGACACATGAAACAATTTTCTTATTAGTATGACATTTCAAATGATGAAACAATCTGTGAGATTCTTCGTATTGATGACTGTTTTTTTTTATTCGATATGTATGCATATATAACGATAATCCATTAAACTTTACAGGGAAATGTTTTGCAGAAAAAAAAAAATTAATTTGATTTAAATACCATTGGTTGTAGTAAAAGTTGGGAATCACAGGTTATAAATATATTCAAGTTAACCATGAAATTAAATTACTGGTTACAAGTATCATTGTCTGTAAATGGTAAACCAACTATTTAGAACTTTATCCAAGTTCTTTGTATATTGCATATAATGTAATTGCGTAAAAGTTGTTTCTATTGTTGTTGTTTGTTTAGAACTCTTACATTCTTTGATGTCATGCTCACTCGTACATAGTGTCCACAGTGTCACATATGTGAATCATTACGTGCATTATGAAGTATGTTGCCTGGTTGCTGAATAAAGAAGAAGAATAATATTGAACATTGGAACATAATTTGTGTTGTTTTCATAATGGCCCCGGTGGTTCATGTACCAGTCACTCGATTATTTTTTTGCAGCAATGACTTTACTTGTACCGTTAATAGTATACTTTTTAACCATTTTTTATAATCGGGTTTTGTAGTTTCGCTGTGTATGAATTATGCCCATTAAAATATCATAACATTGAAATATAATATGATAATGATCAAAACTTACTGTTTTTTCACACCCAAAAAATACTTTCCCATCATTAGCAGTGAAACTAATTTTTTTTTTTTTTTTTTTTTTTTTTTTTTTTTTTTTTTTTTTTTTTTAATAGTCTAACGTCTGAATGGCTGCGCTGATTAGTCTAATTTTCCTTGGACACCAAAACGGAAACGCCGAATGGGCCACGCCAAAACGTACCAAACCCGTGTCGTCTTATATTGGATTATGGTACGAAGTAATTGATACAATTACGTGAAATGAGGTAAACTTATGTAATCAGTGCTATTTTTTGACATTTCAATAATTCGGGGTGTATTTAAATGTATTTAATTGGAGAACTTTGTATTTTCTCTTTTTGACATTTGATAAGCAACCCTCTATTGAAATTAACCTAGTTTTCTCCAAGTTGTACTCAACCGATTTTGATTTTCAGTGCATTGTGTATGATGATATATTTTAAAAAAAGCAGCTCTTTTTTAATACATTACAAATTCAACCTGTTGGTAGGCCCCTCTAACATCGCACTGCTGCGTGCATAAAAATAAAGGGGAATTTAGGTTACATATATTTTATAAAATTAGTTATTAGATACATTCTCAACTTCTTTTCATTCATATAGGAAAAATTATTTATATTGGCTTATAATGCTTTCCTTTGCTATGTTGATAAGAGAAAAAAAATTATTTTGAGATAAAGAAGGTAATTTAACTGCGAACTCAAAAATGAGACTTTCTTAAATCTAAGTACTATTGGAATAACATACCACATGTATCACTTGTCACTTGTTTTTTTATTAAACATAAGTTTTATTTAGGAAAGTATTATAGCAAAATTATCTGAGAATATAAAAATTCAAAAATTATTGCTCCATCCTATGGGTACCTAAGCAGAACAACTTAAAATAAAGCTATATTTGAGGATGAAGCAGCGTCAAGATATAGCAAAGCTCAAACTCCAAAGTAATCTGTTCTGCAAATTTGAGCAGTTTAAGTCGATAGCATTGGCCAAATCTCTCTCTCTCTCTCTCTCTCTCTCTCTCTCTCTCTCTCTCTCTCTCCTTCATGAAATATATCTGGTTTCTTGCTTCGAAAATTAAATGGAACAATTTTTCATTATCGTTCAAAAAAGAAAAGTAGATGGTTGTTTACTCTTAGTGAGTAATAAATAAAAAAGGGTGAAAACGGCTAAACAATCTCTGCTAGAAATAAATCAATTATGATGAAGTATGGTTTTTGAAGGCCTTTTATCAGAGCTTAAAGTATCAGGTTTTATTGGCTTTTTTTATTTATCAAAATGATAAAATTGTGAAGTAGTTTTTCTATTTAAATATTGTTTTAAATGTAAGATTATATAGAAAATTATCTTATGTTTTTCATATATTGTTTACATTATACACACACAAACACACACACACACACACACACACACACACATATATATATATATATATATATATATGTGTTATTTATAACTGTAATCGAACAGTTTAACATGTTTTTTTCAAAAAGGCCCATAAAAGAAACACAGGAAATATGAATAAATCACACTATATTTCGGTCAATAAACATCGACCCTCTTCAGGATGTAAAGTACAAGTGAGGCTTACAGTGGAGAGTGACGGTTTATATATGAAAGCAAAAGGGTGTGTTCAATTGTTCTATAGTTGTTATAATTGCTGGAAGGATTAGCCAAATTTAATTACATCCAGGTGCGTGTTCTTATTGTTGAGCCGCTTGGAGGAAGTCTTGACCTCTGATGCATGTCTGGTGGCCGGTCTCCGTGGATTATCTTCTAATGATAGGGTTGAGAAGAGTATTGTCCACTGTGTCAGCTTTCCATTGGCCCCCACATAGGTTCATTGTGTTTGATTGATTTATGATGGCTGATTCCAGGATTTTCCTTCTGTACGGACAGGTACTCTTAAAAAGCAAAGACGACTCACTCCAGTTAATCTGGTGCCCTAAATCCCTAAGGTGAATGAAAATCCCCGAGTTTTCATACCCAAATCTAACAGATCTTTTGTGTTCGGATAATCTTTGAGATAGCGAACGGCCAGTTTGCCCAACGTACACTTTTTCACAATCCCTGCATGGTACTTTGTAAACGCCGGATTCTATCTCTCTTTTATTTTGATAAACATTAATAAGGGCGCTTCCTATGGTCTTTGGATATGAAAAAACAAAGGGGTTCTCAGTTTTGATATGATTTGTTATATTTTTAATACCTTCTATATATGGGAGTTTTATCTTATTTTTAAAATCTCTTTGGTTAGTAACATCATGATCTTTATAATATATCGTGTTGGCTTTGTTGATGGCCTTTTCTATGACATACGTCGGGTAGAATAGCTGGGCGAGTTGTTTACGGATGATTTCAAATTCTTTATTTAGGTAGGCTGGGGAACAAATTCTCAAACCTCTAAGAAATAGATTGCAAGCTACTCCAATTTTTACAGAAATGTCGTGATAACTAAGAAATGAATGTAGGAAATAGAGAAAGTTGGTTTTCTATACACAGTTGGTTTTCTATACACAGTAAAATTATACCCCGTCGATTCCCTTATAATTTGTATGTCCAAAAAAGCTAATTTTCCATCTTTTTTCCCATTCAGTTTTAAATTTTATGCTAGGGACTAGGGAATTTAGATTATTGAAAAATATATTGAAATCTCCCCAGCTATCATCCCAATATGTGAAAATGTCATCAACATAGCGTTGCCAAACCATGTTTGTAGGTTTAATTGTTGTTAAAATTTCTGTTTCAAAGTATTCCATGTAGAGGTTAGCTAAAATTGGAGATAACGGGCTGCCATACTACAACCAAATTTCTGTTTGTAAAAATTTCCATTGAAAGAGAAAACGTTATTTGACACGCTTAGTTTAATTAACTTAATTGTTTTTTCAATTGAAAAATCAATTAAGTTAATTAAACTAAGCGTGTCAAATAACGTTTTCTCTTTCAATGGAAATTTTTACAAACAGAAATTTGGTTGTAGTATGGGCAGCCCGTTATCTCCAATTTTAGCTAACCTCTACATGGAATACTTTGAAACAGAAATTTTAACAACAATTAAACCTACAAACATGGTTTGGCAACGCTATGTTGATGACATTTTCACATATTGGGATGATAGCTGGGGAGATTTCAATATATTTTTCAATAATCTAAATTCCCTAGTCCCTAGCATAAAATTTAAAACTGAATGGGAAAAAGATGGAAAATTAGCTTTTTTGGACATACAAATTATAAGGGAATCGACGGGGTATAATTTTACTGTGTATAGAAAACCAACTTTCTCTATTTCCTACATTCATTTCTTTAGTTATCACGACATTTCTGTAAAAATTGGAGTAGCTTGCAATCTATTTCTTAGAGGTTTGAGAATTTGTTCCCCAGCCTACCTAAATAAAGAATTTGAAATCATCCGTAAACAACTCGCCCAGCTATTCTACCCGACGTATGTCATAGAAAAGGCCATCAACAAAGCCAACACGATATATTATAAAGATCATGATGTTACTAACCAAAGAGATTTTAAAAATAAGATAAAACTCCCATATATAGAAGGTATTAAAAATATAACAAATCATATCAAAACTGAGAACCCCTTTGTTTTTTTCATATCCAAAGACCATAGGAAGCGCCCTTATTAATGTTTATCAAAATAAAAGAGAGATAGAATCCGGCGTTTACAAAGTACCATGCAGGGATTGTGAAAAAGTGTACGTTGGGCAAACTGGCCGTTCGCTATCTCAAAGATTATCCGAACACAAAAGATCTGTTAGATATGGGTATGAAAACTCGGGGATTTTCATTCACCTTAGGGATTTAGGGCACCAGATTAACTGGAGTGAGTCGTCTTTGCTTTTTAAGAGTACCTGTCCGTAGAGAAGGAAAATCCTGGAATCAGCCATCATAAATCAATCAAACACAATGAACCTATGTGGGGGCCAATGGAAAGCTGACACAGTGGACAATACTCTTCTCAACCCTATCATTAAGAAGATAATCCACGGAGACCGGCCACCAGACATGCATCAGAGGTCAAGACTTCCTCCAAGCGGCTCAACAATAAGAACACGCACCTGGATGTAATTAAATTTGGCTAATCCTTCCAGCAATTATAACAACTATAGAACAATTGAACACACCCTTTTGCTTTCATATATAAACCGTCACTCTCCACTGTAAGCCTCACTTGTACTTTACATCCTGAAGAGGGTCGATGTTTATTGACCGAAATATAGTGTGATTTATTCATATTTCCTGTGTTTCTTTTATGGGCCTTTTTGAAAAAACATATATATATATGTGTGTGTGTGTGTGTGTGTGTGTGTGTGTGTGTTTTGGCCTAACAGTTACTATAAATATAATAATTGTGTCCACCTTATGTCGATGAAGAAGATTTTATGCTGCTCTGTATTCAAAACCAACGTCCCCTTGGGAACATATTGTCTCCCTAAAGAATAAGCAGAAGTTTATATTCCATCGAAGATTGCAAGAGGTCCATGCTCGAAATTGCCCAGTGCTAACAGGTCGTCTGAGTTACGATATAGCGAAAGTTACGATCGTTGAAGTTACGATACCTTCAAGTTACGAGCTACTGTGAGCTGTGTACTCATTGCCCTAAAATAAGATGAAGAAAAAAAAAGGCTGGACCAGTCCCGCACGAAAAGTATGTGGTACAAAGACTTCAGATCCAAGAAACTAAGCGAGAAATCATTGAAAACAGGGAAGGGGAAAAAACAAAATCGAAGAAGAAATAAAAGAAAAGAATGATGAAGAATATACGACTCATAAGGGGAAAGAAAAGGTAGAGTAAAATCAGTGTTACTAAGAAAAAAGAATAAAAAACAAAAAGAATGCCAAGAATTTTTCAGGCAAAATAAGGAGAGGAAGGAAGGGACCAAAAGTAGTCGAATGAAATGCTTAGGAGAAATGTCAGGAAAATATAACATATTCAGTAAAAGGAAATCAGAAAATCTAGGAGGTCTAACAATAAGAAACCTTCTCAATTGAATAGGGCTTCTCACGGAATACGTGATTCATATATATATATATATATATATATATATGATAAATTTTGCACATTTTTACGTGTTTTTTCATATTCAAATAAGCCATATATATTTTTGATACATTAATGTCTGGATTCTCTTAACGACCTCGGGATCAGAGCCCCAGGCGAAATCACACAAAGACAAGAGCTTGGCTCCGGCCGGGAATCGAACCCTGGTCGGCAAGCTTGTATAGACAGTGACTAAGCCACGTGGCCAAGTGGCTTAGTCACTGTCTATACAAGCTTGCCGACCAGGGTTCGATTCCCGGCCGGAGCCAAGCTCTTGTCTTTGTGTGATTTCGCCTGGGGCTCTGATCCCGAGGTCGTTAAGAGAATCCAGACATTAATGTATCAAAAATATATATGGCTTATTTGGATATATATATATATATATATATATATATATATACTGTAAAATACGCAATATTCGTTATATATAGGGTAAATTAAATAATCCCACATTCACAAAACGGAAGAGAAAATTTTATTCTAAGCTTACTAAGGGATCGTCTGCCTTCCTTTCAAAACAGAAATATTCATAAATTTCAAGAATTAAAAAAGTTTCTTTAGACAAATAGAACGGCTGTTATATTTTCTTCGAAAATTAACAGCGTTAAGGTGGCTTGTTTATGTTTTAAAAACCCATTAACACTATATATATATATTATATATATATACATATATATATGTATATATATATATTATATATATGTATATATATATGGTTGTATATATACAGTATATATATATATATATATTATATGTATATATATATGGTTGTATATATACAGTATATATATATATATATATGTATATATATGGTTGTATATATACAGTATATATATATATATATGTGTGTATGTATATGTATATATATATATATATATATATGTATGTATGTATATGTATATATATATATATATATATACATATATATATATATATACATATATATGTATATATATATATATATATGTATATATATATATATACATATATATATATATATATATATTTATATATAAATAAATATATATATATATATATATATATGTATATATATATATATATATATTTATATATATATATACATATGTATATATACAGTATATATATATATATATATATAAGTATATATATATATATATATATATATGTTTAAATACATATATATATATATATATATATGACTGTGTGTGTTTTTGTGTTCGTGTTTATGTAGCCTTCCTCTTTTCTGGTGTATATTATGTAACAGGCCGAGAGAAGGTTGTTACTCAAAGACAGGATGAAAGCAACTGAGTGAGTTTATTATAGAACACTCTCCTTTATATACACAAGCTCAAAGCACCGACACCGTTACTAGTGAGAAAAAAGACATGTTTATTCAGGTTTTTTTTTAGTGCGAGGAAAGAGCAAGGATACAATCATAATATATACAAATAATGAACTATATACGATCGTGTGATACACGGTTGGTATATGGCTCTCCCCCTAAAAATTACATACTGTACATATTAAATAAGGCGCCCGGATTTAGAGAGGCGAACTGTAGGCGTGTCATCTGGCAGGAGATAAGCAGGTTTTAGACGATCAAAGGAGACCCAGTCTTCTTTGCCACGAATGTTAATTAGGAATGCTTTCGGACTGTGTCGGATCACAAGGAAAGGGCCCGTTTAAGGGGGCGTTAGCAGTGGTTTGCTAGTGTCGTTGCGCAGGAAGACGTGCATTGCAGAGTGCAAATCTGTCGGTATGTCATGCTTCGTTGGGGGCTTGTAACTTTGGCGGCATGGAGTAAATTTTCCCACGACGTGAAGTATGTGCTGGAGATCGTTGGCGGAGGCTGTAGAAGGAAAAAATTCTGAAGGGACGACCAACGGATCGCCATACACCATTACAGCTGCTGAGACGTCGAATGCGTCTTTAGCAGTGATCCTTAGTCCCAGGAGGACCAAAGGAAGCTGAGTAAACCGGTTGGAATCCTTGCAGTGGGACATCAAAGCTGCTTTGAGGGTGCAATGAAAACGTTCAACCATTCCATTGGCAGCGAGGTTGTAGGCAGTCATCTGATGTAGGGTGATGCCTAGGAGATTCGCTAATGATGTCCAAAATTGAGAGGTGAATGTGGTACCGCTGTCAGAAGTAATATGCTCAGGGATACAAAATCTTGCAATCCATCCTGAGAGTAGGGCAGATGTACGTGAGGCGGATATTCCAATTCCCATATGAATGGCTTCAGGCCAACGAGTGGAGCGTTGAGGATGGTAAACAGGTAACGATGTCCATGTGATGTAGGTAGGGGGCCTACAACATCGATGTAAATGTTTGCAAAACGACGCTGAGGTTGAGGAAAGGTGCCCACTCCTGAATCCGTGTGTCGATATACTTTGGAAGTTTGGCAAGAAGTACAGGCGCAGACCCAATTCTAAGCATCCTTAGAAATGTCATGACAAATGAACTTCGTCTTCAGCAGCAGTGCGGTAGAACGGCATGAGGGATGTGAAAGACTGTGAATGAAATGAAACACCTGCTGGCGCATGGGAGCAGGAATCCAAGGTCCTGGTCTACCAGTAGTGACATCACAGAGGAGGGTGGTGTTGGAATCTTCGTGGGAGAAGGCTTCCTGACGTAGGGACGTGCAGGATACCTTACATGCTTGATTCTCTGGATCCTGTTGTTGGGCTTCAGCCAGGGTATTGTAATCCAATCCCAGTTAAGCGGCAGCCAACGTGTTTCTTGACAGGGCATCGGCAACGGGATTCATTTTCCCAGGGATGTATTGAAGGGTGCAATTTTATTCAGCCACTGCAGAGAGATGTCTGCGTTGACAGGAGGACCAGGCGTCAGACTGTCAAGTGAAGGCGTGCACCAAAGGAATGTGGTCTCTGCGAATGACGAAGGGCGTAACTTCTAAGAAATGGTGAAAGTGACGGACAGCCAAGTTCACCACGAGCAATTTGCGTTTGAAGGTAGAATAACCCGATTCTGCCTTGAACAGTTTTTTGCTGAAAAAGGACAATGGGCGGGGCGAGCCGTTGACCACGTGCTCGAGTACTGCACCAATAGCGACGTCGCTGGCATCGGTGGTAAGAAGGAGAGGGGCATGTGGGATAGGAAACGTTAGAGATGCAATGATTGATAGGGCCTTCTTTGCATTGTAGAAGGCCACTTCTTGAAGGGGACCCCACTTCGGGTTCTTTGGCTTGCCCTTGAGGGAGGCGTAGAGGAGAGCAAGAGTGGCGGCAATGGCTGGCAGAAAACGGTGAAAATAGTTGATCATGCTCAAAAATTCCTGCAGAGCTTTGACGGTCGACGGCGCGAGTAAGTCCTGAACAGCTGCTACCTTCTTAGGAAGGGGATGGACTCCTTCAGGAGTGTTGCGGTGCCCTAAGAATGACACTTCGTTGGCGCCAAAGGTACACTTGTCCTACCGGACTACAAGGTCATTTTGTTGCTGGCGGTCAAGCATGATGCACAGGTGACGGAGGTCTTCCTCTTTTGAGGAGGAGAACACAATTATGTCGTCCACATAACACTGTACACAGAAAGGGAGGTCCCCAAAGATACCATCCATGAGACGTTTAAATGTGGCCCTGGCATTACGAAGGACAAAACAGGAGTAATTGAAGGTGTATATACCAAACGGAGTGATGATGGCGGTCTTGGGGATGTCTTCTGGGTTCATAGGCACCTGATAATGCCCCTTCAGGAGGTCGAGCGTAGAGAAAACATTCGCTTTTTGCAGGTAGGAGGTCATGTCCGCGAGGTTGGGGAGGGGGTAGTGATCCGGTTCTGTTTACATGTTCAGGGGCCTTTAATCCCTGCACGGACGGAGGGAGCAGCAGTCTTTTGTCAGAATGATGTGTAAGGGTGACGACCATTGGCTGAATGCTTTTTGGCAAAGTCTTATGTCCTCCATTTCGGTGAACGTCTGTTTGGCGTCTGACAATCGTTCCGGTGCCAGACGTCTGAATTTTGCAAAGACTGGGGGGCCCGTCATGTTGATATGGTGATAAATACCGTGTTTGGCAGGGGCCGTGGCCGTTTGGCGAAGTTCTGGACGGGAAACTTCCGGGTACGACGTGAGGAGGTGGGCATAAGCATCCGTGGGTGCGCTGATGTGGAGAGCGAGGTTGCAGGGGGTGGGTTGAAGAGATGTCGATAAGTACGAGTCTGCGTTGACCAATCGTCGGTGGGTGACATCGACCAGAAGGGGGTAATGAGGGAGGAAATCCGCACCAAGGACTGGCAATGTGACGTCAGCAACAAGAAACTTCCAATTAAATTCACCGTTTCCAAACGATAATGTGAGGTTTTTTTAACCATAGGTTGGTATCGCAGATCCGTTGGCAGCTACCAAGCGGACGTCGGCAGACGTAGACAGACTACGTTGTGTCCTGAAGAGTTCCCTTGGCAAAAGAGAATGACACGAAACTGCGGCGGATGGGAGGTAGTAAGTGGCTGTAGAGGTCCTTGGTTGGGGCGCGAGTGAGTGGTGGGTGGTGGGTATGTCCTACGTCATTCACGTCAGCTTCGGTTGACGTTGAATAGGCGTCCTCTTCGTCAGGGGTGGAGGCATTGATGGATTTCTTGAAGTGGCTGTCCATAAGGGCGTCGGCTTTGGTCATCAAGTCCTTTATGTGTAAACTATCGACATTGGGTATGGCAGCGCGTACAGGTTCGGATAAACGGCGTATCCAAAGGGCACGAAGTAGGTTCACCTCACGAGGAGAGCCGTCTGCGGAAGGTTGCAGTTGAGCGATACTGGTGATTTCCCTGGGGGCGAGCGAAGCCCTTTTGTTCTTCAACTGTTGTTGAGAGAGCTGAAAAAGCTTTGCCATACGGGAGGCTCGCGACAGCGAGTACTACTGCAAAAGGTATGTTTTGAGGGCGTCATACGCTATTGGGGTGTCTCTTGTTCACAAAGCCTGTCGCATATTTCCAGGAAGGTGTCCTTGGGTATCGCCGTGAGAACATAATCTGCTTTGGTGGCTGAGCAAGTCACGCCCTTGATGCGAAAATGGACTTCTGTGCGCTGAAACCAATCAAACGCCTCACTGCTGGCGAATGATGAAAGTTTCTATGGAGCAGCCGTGGCGCCAACTTCCATAGAGTCCGCCATAGTACCAACGAGGGAGGGGCGAGGGGGGGTGAAAGGCGGGAGGAGCAAGTCGACTTCCGGGGTCACCAACGTAACGGGCCGAGAGAAGTTTGTGACTCAAAGACAGGATGAAAGCAACTGAGTGAGTTTATTATAGAACACTCTCCTTTATATACAAAAGTTCAAGGCAACAAGAAATTTCATGTTCAAAATTGACGCTGTTACCGGTGAGAAAAACAGACATGTTTACTCAGGCTCTATTTAGTGCGAGGGAAGAGCAAAGATATAAGCATAATGTATACACAAAATGAACTATGTACGATCGTGTGACACACGGTTGGTACAATTGCATATGGCCTGAGTTAGCCATTTATCCACTGAAATTGAATATTATTTACTTTCAATTTTAGTGACTAGACCACTCGTAAAGTCATTTAAATTCAATAAGTAATTTACAGGGGCATAATGTTGTAAATGCTGGTGAGTTTGCATGCTCTCCATACAAATATTTTTTACGTCAATGGATTCAATGTATTCTTAAATTTGTTTTTTATGTTATGAAGTTTAGGAAAAACTAATAGGCATTTTAGTGATCGAATCCATTCCTCTCCTCATAGTTATCATACTTATTATGTAGTTAGTAGCTCATGCTAAAGCATTTTTTCGCAACAATGGTTATGAGAGAACTTATCAATATTATTTTATATTCGCTCACGAGGTGTCAAAATAATTTATTGATTAGAACAAATAAATTCTGGCCAAGGAGGTTCTTCTTACTCAATCCCAATGAATAAGACCAAAGGGTCATTATCCTTCTAAAAAATCTCTGAAAGAGATTAATTAATCATCGACAATTGATAAAAGAAGTATAGAATTTTCAATGAAAATCTTCTTTTCATCATCTAACGGTAACGCCAACCTTGTGAAAAAAGGTATACAAGAATATGCAAAAGAAGTGGAAAACCAAATAGCCTTTTCCACCTTTCATTTCACTGACGATTACTATTGTATTCTTATAATCATCGAACGCCTTTAGCAAGCCGACTTCTGTCATCTATCGGCTAATAATGTGACAAAGTCTTCCTCTTCCCTTGGTATGGAAGTCACCCGGATTCTGTAGGAACTTAGATATCAAAGTGATGGTCTTTTTCGACTTCGATGAACAGGATCCTTTCTTATTGTTCTAGTGAAATCGGATCCTCATATAATGTCTTTTGTTTCTGTCCAATCTACCCTTTTCATAGTGCTTAATTCTAAGGAAGAGTAAATTTTATTCCTAGCTTTCTAATGGACCGTCTGCCTTCCCTTTAGATATTTCATAGTGCTTAATTCTAAGGAAATGCTATTTAATCTTGCTGAAATATTATGTTTTTTTATGTGGTAAATGATTAATTAAGAATGTTTGAGTCATCAATCCTGAATTTAAAAAATGCTTGATTTATATCGAGAACATGTTTTAATAACCATGATAGAAAAATAGACAAATAATTCGTATTATTGATTACAAATAATGTTTTCTTTAAAACCTTGTTAGTTAAACATTATTTGTTATCAATTTGTTAGATAAGATGGTTTGAGAAAATATGTGGATGATATTAGATATTTTTCAACCTTAAACAGTTAGCAGAGCGAAGATGAATGAAAATCACTTTTTTTTCTTTACCAATTAAGAAAACTAATAATCCCTGCAGTGGGAACGGAATGTTGACGTTAGCCGGAGAACATATATCGATAATTATATGCAAGTATATACCAATTACTTTGAAGTGGTGGACTAGAGTTTTAATGTGAAACTATATAGCTTTTTTTGTGAAAATAAGTAAATTCTTTTATCATACCATGACTATCAAATAACCAACTACTTTCTGCAATCATGCTACCGTATCCCTTTCCAGGGCGAAGTTCACGGGTTTATAACGGTGAGTGCATTTTTTTAATATTTCTGTATTTTTTTTTTCAACTCTGAAGTGTAAAAATAAGAAAAGAAAAAGGCATTAAGATTTCTAGGCTATCATTCAAACAATAAAAGTATGTTATTATTTTATTTTTCTTTCAGATTTTTTACGAACATAATATCTTATTATTTGACGCCGAGTTTCATGCAGACATTAATATAATATATAAGATACTTTTGAAATGAACCATAATTTTTCTCAAAAATTCTACTGTAGTATATACAGTATATATATATATATATATATATATATATATATAAATATATATATATATATATATATATATATACAGATAGATATAGATACACTGCGATTAAGTGCATTGTCCAAAACATTGTAACAAATAACTTAAAATAATATCAGGAAATAATGCCCTATGACCTTAATGAGAGTGTCGCTCACTTCTCTTAGTTGGCCGGCGAAGAAGTCGGTTAAAAAAGCTTTGACCATCACCCCTGCTCTGTATAGTTCCCATATTGGTGTGGGAGGGAGAGAAAGAGACGGGGTCCTTGCTGCAGTTGGGATGTCTAAAGATTCAGGAAAATACCATATGACTGGTTCAAATCAAGACGCTGTTACAACGACTCCAGGGAACTCCTTACCACAACTCGAGATGGAGGTATAAGACCTCCCTACGATACCGCAAGAGTTCAAGTTGGAGAAAGTTAGAGCTCTACAAAGATTTGTCGCTACGTCCCTCATTATCCAATGAGACTTTGTTCCAATTCCCTTTCACTCAAAGTTTGCCTTGATAGATCACGGGATATCAGATTCAACTCTCGCCATTATTTTGATTAATCAAAGTAACTACTCCTCCCTTCTCTCACCCACCCGGAAGCACAAATTTTAATGTTTGAATTTTGAAGTTATGATTCATCATTTAAAAGGAGAATGATTGTAACTGTAATCTACTTTACCTTTTAATTTTCTAATGTAACTAAAATCTCGAAAGCGTTTCCAAATCCATTATTCCTTTCAAGTAATTATATTAAGTCTTGCCCCAGTTCCGCGGTCAAATGAATTCCTTGACAAAAATATATTTTTATGATAATTACTATCTAAGCTGGCACATATGCCCATATCTATTTAAGTGTAGCTATATGAGATCATGTGTGATTAGCTTTGGAGTATTTTGTAAATCTTAGATAGTTGGCAATCAATCCAATTGTTTTATAATATTTCACAGTTTGACGCAGTATGGAGCTAATTTGGACAATAGCCATCCAATAAGGAGATATTCTATCTGCCAACCTCAGTGCGTCTAATAAAATATAGGTGAGTTATTAGCAAATTAGAGAAATTCTATTTAACTGTCTTTTGATTGAAATGAATATATCTTACGTGCTTAAATTGGTTTTGCAACAGTATTTAGAGTAGAGGAATTAGAATTTGATTGTTTTTGAAACATACCATCGACTTCTTTTAGTTTTACAGAATAGATAAGTATTACCTTATAATTTTGAGGTTGTTCCCTCGGTCTTTATCCTGCTAACTGTAGCATAGTCTTCAAGAAAAAGACGCGACAAAGAAAAACCGAAAATAGAAGTTGATATTCTTCATTTACAAATGTTAAACAATCTATGACTCGAACTATTCTTTCATTTATTACAACATCTCTACGGCCGCCTCTAAACACGTAAACTTGCAACGATAGATTCTTTGATGTGAATCACTTAGAATCTATCAGTTTTTGATATTATAAAACTGAGTATGGCTGCACATTGTTCTATGGATAGATTTGACATTACAGGTTGTTGTAAACATAATATTAACTGTCGTTCAACCATGTATATGTCTGTTTATGTCTTTTTTATTCTTTTATTTTTACTACCGCTACTGCTAACTCCACTACTACTACTTTAAGTGACAGACATTTTGTTTCATATGATATCGGTCTACCATATAATATTGTCGTAGGCTGAAGTCTTAATGATAACGTAAGGAAAATTCAGTCAAAGTCGGAAGTTGACCCCCACCCCCCCGCTCCCACCCCCATTTCTTTATTCGGTTTTAGTTGTTGAAAATAAGATTCCATTTTTTAAGGGCTACACAATATTTTTTTTCTCTCGTTTTTAATATAATCATTTTCATTTTGAGGGTTTTCATACAAACATCAAAGACTGTCTACAACACTGGACTTCTTCATACTTATTATTTTACATAATAACTAGAATGAAAAACTGTCTTCGACGTCATTTACCTTTAAACAGCAGATCTAATCATATTTCCTCCAGTGAATATGCATAAGAACTCTATTTTAAGTCGTTTTATAAATAAGTGACTACTTAGGAAGCAATATGAACTCTTCATAATATTCAATTTTGTTATAAATATCTGGTCAGATCTTCACTGCAAATTTTCTCGGCTCATTGTACAATAAGATTATTATTCATTTTCAAAGTAAGTGTAGTTTTTATAAATAGAAATACGAACAATACTCAAACTTTGAATCATAATTTAAGGACTAAGAGCAACAAGATAAAAACAAAAACACTACTGCACCTCATAACTGATAACTTTGTTATACAACTAATGTTACCACCGTACTTCCTTTTCGATTTATGAGCATATTATATTGCTAAACAATTATACATATAACCATCCCTCTTATTTCCTTAAAATCTTAAGCCGGAAAGAAAAACCTTATTTACCGGAATACGCAGAAAATAAAGAAGTGTCTTTGATACAGGCTTTTTAATCATTTGGAAAGAACATACCTGTGTAAGAATTTCGTGTACCGAAAGCTTTTGATCTTTTTCTATTTTCACTTATATTTGATATGTCAATGAAACATAATTAAGAAATAAGAGTAAAGAAATCTTTATACCTTGAACTTGACTAACTTC
>NC_090731.1:125904867-125914867 GCF_036898095.1 Palaemon carinicauda
CGGACGCATGCTTGACAAGCTTCCATAGCAATTTGCACCCCAAACAGCGTTTTGGCTTCGAGGAGGATGTGGCAAAAGGGAGTCGTCCAAAGGCTCTCCCCACTCTTGTAATACTATTGGGAATACAACAGCGCCATTCCCACGACGGCGGACATTCCTTTTTTTGTAGCGATCTCGCTCGGTGACATATTTATATATATATATATATATATATATATATGATGGAAGTTCCTTAAAGTAGCTTCCTAAGGGATATATGTACTACAGTTATATTCCCAGAGAATTTTACCTTTAGGTATCCAGAGTTCTAACTCTTGGCGCGAATATAATTAAAATTCCTCCAAAGGATATCCCATAATATCAACGGACGTATGCTTGACACGCCTCCATAGTAATCTGCACCCCAAACAGCGTTTTGGCTTCGAGGAGGATGTGGCAAAAGGGAGTCGTCCAAAGGCTCTCCCCACTCTCGTAATACTATTGGGAATACAACAGCGCCATTCCCACAACAGCAGACATTCCGTTTTTTGTAGCGATCTCGCTCGGTGATATTTCCTGGTGATATAACTTTTCGATCGTTTTACAGGATTATTATTATGCTTTCTCCATCTTCTTCCGCCTCTGGAAAGTTAATTATCGGGTCTTTACTATGAGTATATTTTAGCTCCTGTTTCACAATGAAATTTGAGTATTTTCATTGTGTTTAAGAGCTAGGCCAGTTACTGGAGGCGCCATGGCACTGTCGTTCGTTAGGCATGTGTTATTCAGATAGCAGAACGACTTCCAGTTTTTAATAGCTTTATTTATTTATTTTAATTATTTAGCTATTTAGGCAATTATTCTTGTAAAGTTTCGATAATGTGCATAATTTTTGTTTCCCCATTTTCTCTGTCGATCATATTGTTAGAGTTTCGGTGATATAGGTAACCGAGATCTCGTATAGCCTAGGTAACCTTACTTGGACGTTTTACTATACGTTCAGACCTTCCCCGGTTACCCTCGTGTATTGTTTTCATTCAGTGGAGACTGATACCTCCTAGAATGTTATGAAACATTACACGTGTCTTCGGAGACTTAAGGGTAATCACTTTCCCTCTGAGTGTAGCCTCAGGCTACAATCCTAATAGCCGTGCCTGTAATTTTCTTCAGACATGGCTAACTTAGGTTTTGTCCTGCCTTTTCCCTTAACCGTTGGTTGTGGTATTCCAACAGGTTTTGGGATTTAGTCAGAATCTAAGAGTATTTAGTCTTATGTCGGTGATCTGCCGGCAGGGCGAATGGGTTGTAGGATACCATCATTCCCCTGCCGGCCAGTTGGCCGGCAATGGAGGTTAGCCCTCATTAGCCGCTCTTGAAGTTATGGTAGTATACCGTCTTCTCCTTGCGACTAAAAGACTATTCCTATGCTACAGTTCTTTGGGCTGAAGAGTAATTTTCTTTAGCCTAGGATACGTGGCACTGAAACTCTGTTTCTTCTTTGTTGAGAGGAGGCGGCAGTGCCGCCATCCCCTTAACTGTGTCGGCAATCTCTGGGATGGAGAACTGAGTCTCTCCTGTTCCCTGGGATTCTGCCGATACCGAAACAGTTTCTTTTACAGGTGGTGGGACTGACAATTTTTGCCAGTTCCTTTCACACTCGTTACAGGACCCTGTTCCCTACCCCTCTGTCCACTTTTGATGGCTGAGCCATTGTCTTTCTTTAGGCCTGCATCTTGCAACCTTACCTTTGCTGGTAGGTTGCCAGAGCAAGCCAGACTCTCTCTCTAGTCATGTCTTTGGCTGACGGCAGAGCATACTGCCGCCAACCACATCATCTGTCGGCAACTGCCAACCATGATGGCCGTGAGAGGGAAGTCCCTTCTATTCCCAAGGTTCTTCAGTCCTCCCTTGGACTACTGCTACAGGTCCTGTTGCCGGGGTACTGCCGGCCAGGCCGGCACAAATAGTGTTGACTCAGTTGACAGCACGCCGACTGTACTGGTACTGCTGGACTTGCCGGCCGGCAGTGTATCGGCAGTACCTTATCGGCAATAGTACTGTAGCTGCATGGAAGCCTGAATTGTACATTCTCCCCTTCTATTAGAACCTTCTTTCTGGAAAAAGGCAGCCAAATTAGACTTTTATATCCTTAATTACTGTATATATTCACAGTAAGGAGTACACATTTTTCCATGCTATCTCTATCTCTCTCTCTCTCTCTCTCTCTCTCTCTCTCTCTCTCTCTCTCTCTCTAGCTAGCATGCTGGGTATGCCGGCATGACCTAGCTATGCCGGCTACATGCCGGCTAACTACTGTATATATATGTTATACAGGCAGCCAGTATATCTGCAGTATAGAATATACTGCAGATAGAAAACTACTATGTAGTCTATACTAGTAGTTATTTCCAATATATTTTGGATATCCAACACAGGCATTTGCTGAGCATAATCCTATATTGAATGAATATGATTTTTTTAATATCCTGATTAGAAATCAGTATTAGGATTACCCTACAAGATTAAACACTTCAAGGCAGGAGTAATACACTCCTAACCCTTAAAGGGTGGAGCCTTTTTCCTTGAGTCTCCCTGATCAGGAAACTTTATATTTTAATATAGTAGGAAGACTACAGCAAATAGGCTGAGTGGGATATACAAATATTTGTCGTTATTTTCCTAGTCCAGATGGCTTCATGCTAGATGAACCATACTGTAATATGCATCTATGAAGGCAGCATAATGACTAGACTACAATATATGATGTACAGTAGCCAGTAAATTGCAATATAGACATACTGCCATTAGAAAACTACAGTACCATGATACAGTAGTATTTCTGACATACCTTGGGTACCCTTGTACGAGCATTCTGCTGGTACCGTTCATATATTGAATGAATAGTTTTCTTCAATATTCTGATCGAGAATCAGTCATCCTGACCCCACAGTATTAACATTATTTTGGGACAGTGATTTGATATTTCTCTACCCCTACTTGGAGTTATGCTATAGAGAAATCTCCATGTAGTTAATACTGAGAGGAGGCAACAGCATTTGCTCACAGGGGTACACAAGTATGTAGCTCCTACTATCCATTTATAGCTTACTATCCTAAGCTACTCTATTGTAAAGGACATTTGCATGTTGATTGTCAAGGAGATAATCCATTGTATACTCATTTGGTTTTCCTTTCTTTACAGGAGGAACACCAGATACCTTGTGCTGCAGTCCTCTGCAAGGCTAAGAGTAAGTATTTTTACGGTCATAATACTTGCAGGTTTCATGCCCCCAGCAATATTATTTCCGGATCCCTACATTATTGGAACCCACAGGTTTGCAATGTATGTCGGACATTAATGTCCGAAGGTTTTGAAAATTCCAAGTCTACAGAGACTAGGGATACACCTCAAAATAAATTACACAACTGGGTGAGAGGCTTTCAAAAGATCTCTCCGGGACCTTACCTACCTAATGATGGGATGCGTAATCTACTATTTCCGTAAGCAAGTGAGGAAACAGTAGTGCCTCAGGAGCTAACTACATCCCCTGACAGCCAGAAAACCTTTGGGATTAAGGGCAAGAAATGCCCCAAGGTAGAAGAGGAAAATGTTGCGTCGGAATTTCCTCCACTTGTGCCGCTTTAGAGCCATCGATGTCGACATCTTCATCTTCTACCCCTCTATTGGATAATGTGGTACAATTATGTATCTAACTGAAGAATCAAATAGAGAGCTTTCGTAGACAAAACGAAAAGCAGGAAGTGAAATGCAAGATAGATCCTCGTAAAGTTTTTCTTGTCGCTTCCCAGGGGTCCGTCAAACGACCCATGAATCAAGAACTACAAACATGCTCCATAACCAATCCCTGGAGGTTCGCGGAGCATATGCCGATTTCAAATGGTAATCTCTACATCTCAGAGAAAATAGGTGCTGTTCCTTTGGACAAAATTCAATTTTGGCTAAGCTTTGATGATTTCCCTGATTGTTGGGTTTGACTGAAGTACGAACCAAAGTCAAGAAAAGGAATGGAACCAAAGGAAGTCTTGATTCTCGACCATGATAAGGCACAGACTATCCTTTCAGGTAGACTAAGAAAGGCGGGTTATTCAGAGTCGAAGGTATTCTCACTGAATAACGGACACCCTTCCTTTCTTACTCCAACTTCACTCCCATTCCCCTTTATGGGGAAGGCATTCACTTCTGTTGCCAAAGCGGTAGAGGCGGGTAACCCATGTTCCACACTCGATGAGTGCAAGCCTTTGTCACCAGCTTTTCCCGGACAGGAAAAGGATTGGAAGGAAGCCCATTTGACATTTTCAGTAGGAAAATTAGACAAGGATGTCGCATGTCGACAATTCAAGGTATGTCTCCCTAAATTGTCGGAGTTGCTCTTGTGTAATGAACAGGAGTCAAAGGAGTGACTTGCAACACCCCTTTCTCTACAAAAATACATGGAGTTGTGTTCAACCTACAAGAGTACCCCAGACATGCTCATGGTCATAGTCAAAATGCATATGGCTATCTTGGTGAAGGACCTTTACACCTTTATGAAGGCTAAGAGAGCATGTAGAGAGTTTGTGTACACTGATGCAACAGTAAAACACGAAACAAGGAAGCTAATATCTTCCAACATCTGGGGTAAAGACCTCTTCCCACACGAGGTCACTAAGGAAGTAATTAAGAACTCCACCATGGAGAACATAGGTCTTCTCCAGAAATGGGGCATTCCTTCAAAGAGAAAATCTTCTGTGGTTGTGGGTCCCCAACCTAAAAAGAAGATTGGAAATGCAGGATATATCCGGGCTGCTCAACAGCATCCCACTATTCCATTGACCACGATGCTACAGGCAGATGGTCAAAAGTCTAAGCCTACTGACTACTCGAAGCATAAAGACGCTTCGGCTAGGAGGAACTTTCCCTCAGGATCGCAGGACCTTCGATCCTTCGGTCCAAAGCCTATTTAAGATGAGCCATTGATGGGAAACAGAAATATCCCTACCATCATTTCCTTACCTTCTCCTACAGTTCAAAACCCTCCTGGAGGAGTATACCTGAGAGCTATAGAGCATACAGGTAGTAAGAAAACTTTAGCTCATCGAGTTCCAGGGAAGGCTGCTTCAAGTTCACGAGAAGGACTCAAGATATCAATGAGCTATTCTGAACTTGTCACCACTCAACAAGTTCATAAAAAAAAGTTTTGAATGTTAATCCTTCTGAACATATGGACCTTGTTCCACTTAAGGGTGTTCGTAGTCTTGTCAGACCTGAAAGGTGTCCTTCGGAACCTTCCAGTCAACAAACCCCTTCCTCATATCTAGAATTCATGTTACAGAGAGTAACATTCATCCTAAGGAAGATACGTGTCGGACTCACAGTTCTAAGTATCTTCAAAGGAATGACGAACTTAGTCACGTCAAATTCAAGCCTAAAAATAGTTCAGGTATTAATATACCTGATCAAGAGGCTGGAGTGGGCAGCACCCGAAGTGTCTGGCCAATGTGCATTCAAAGAGATGACTCGGTTCCTGGGACATCACAGATGCAAGATAGGCTTCTAGAAGTTTCGACTTTCTCCAGCTCCGGGGTTTTGATGTTCAAAAAACCATCGAAGCACTCAGTCACATCAACTCTCTTTTCCTTTGGAAATATAAAAGGAGTCCGTGAGGTCTGTCAAGAGACTCAGGTATTCAGTAAAAATACCAAAACTCCAACAGGGAAGAGCGCTAAACTTTCCCAAGTTCGCTATAGTGACAGACCTGGTGCTAAGGGCACACCGGAATGATGCGTTAAGAGCTTGGAGAAAACACGCATCAAACGTTTGAAGAGATAAAAAAAGACTGAGATCGGTCCCTCTTTAATCACTTCTCAAACAGAAATTAGAGCACGAAAGTCCCAAGACTCTGCTGATCCTTTCATGGGTGGGGAAGCCCCCTCCACACAGATCGGGCTCCCTACGACTGATCTGGGACACCGAAGCGATAATAAGACGTCACATTCGAACGTCTCATTCAGTCTTGGTGAAGTTACCCATCCTTCTCTTAAAGGGACGGCACCTACCAGCAGTTAATTTACAAATGATCCACGATGTGACGGTGGATACTCTATTTTGATACAAACCGATAAAGTTGGAATGGTCCATGGGCGCAGACATATTCCCTCCCAGATGGGAACAAGTCCCAGAACTGCAATTCGACCTCTTCTTCACGAGCGTCTTCAAGAAACTACCTCGTTATATAGCCCCATACGAGGATCCTCTAGTGGGGCTGATAGACTAGATGAGGCTGGTCCTAGATCTGACTCTAGGTATATTTCCGAAGATTCAGAAATTAACTGCCTTCGTTTTATCACAGAGAACCCAAACCCTTCATTTCATGATTTTCTCGCTCTAGCGGTTAGAAAAAGGTTTGGGATCTCAAACCAGAAGACAATATGAGACTTCCTGGAAAAAGTGGGTTGCGTTTGTCAAAGCAAAATGACCGAAAGAAATTTCAATGAACTTTTGTCTGTCCTTCTTTGTCCCCCTTCATAGCCAAGGTCTTGCGGACAATACAAAGAATACGTGCAAGTCAGCCTTGACTAGGCCTCTCCTATATGCCTTTCAAGTGGATCTGGCGAATGAAATCTTTAATAAGATTCCGAAGGCATGTGCTAGGCTTAAGCCCGCGGTACCACCAAAGCCCATCTCCTGGTCTTTGGACTAGGTCTTACATTATGCCTCATCTGTGAACCATGAAGATTTTTCTCTTAAGGATCTAACCCCAAAGGTTATTTTTCTGTTCGCTATCGCCTCTGGGGCTAGAGTTAGTGAAATAGTGGCCCTATCCAGAGATGAGGGTCACATTCAGTTCACGGAAGTGGGAGAACTGAGTCTATTTCCTGATCCATCCTTTCTCGCTAAAAACGAGCTACCCACTAAGAGAATCTGCCCTCTGAAGGAAGATGTCTCTCTATGTCCTGTAGAGTGTCTAAAGGTCTATCTTCGTAGAACTTCAGATTCAGGGGAGGACAGCTTTTTAAAGGAGAAACTTCTGGATCAAATTTATCCTTAAAACAACTTAGGGCGAAGCTCACCTACTTTATTTGTAGAGCGGATCCGGACAGTACTCTCGCAGGTCCTGATCCGAGAAAGATTGCTTCATTACTGAACTTCTTTCAGTATATGGACTTTGAGCGCCTTCGTTCATGCACTTGATGGAAATCATCCAGAGTGTTTTATAAACACTATGCAAAACAAGTGCATGAACTGAAACACTTCGTAGCGGCGGCAGGTAGTGTATTAAAACCTGCCCCCTAATTACTGTAGTAAACAGTTTTTGGTTTGGGACCTCACATATCCTCGCACATGTAACGGATAAGAATCATCCAGTGTGTTCTACATACACTATGCTAGACAAATCCATGATCTGAAGCAATATATGGTGACGCCAGGTAGAATATTTAACCTGCCGTCTAATTCTACGATGAGTAGCTAATTGACTGGGACTGTCAATTAAAGGGAGAAGAGGTCACCCTTCTTAGGTGTGACTTCTTTTAATTAGGTGTTACCATGATAACACTGGCTCTGTTCAAAATCCCAGGTGTGGAATTATACAGATAGCACTAGTGCCGGTGTACGAAATACACAGTACAGATAGAAGTAACCAGTACAGGAAATATGAAGAGAAATTGTTTTATAACTTTCTTCAGTCTGAGAGTGGCACTCATCACTTCTTCCTTCAAGAAGGAAATATAGTCTCTGTATTTGTTACAGGTATAATCCCATTGTCATACTACATTCATTTTACTGAACATCTTTTAGTCATTTATTAGTAATAAATGTCTATTAAAATGTAGTGCGTCCACCTTCGCCAGACAATTGTATGTATACATGCCAGAGTTCTTCAACTTACCAAAGTAAGTATCCCTCATATATTTGTATGCATCAAATAATAGATATAAGAGACACTGATGTTATTTTAGCAAATATACAACTATGAGACTATTTGTATATTCAGTGTGTACTTATGTTTGGTCATACTATGTATGTTAACCTCAAGATCCCTATCTACTGTCTAGGACGACTCTTCCCTGTAGGAGGCAGGAAGCACTAACATTGGTTATGATTTGTGATGGTGACGAATAACAGTAACGTCCCTTGTCTTATGTGGTCCCCATGACCATAGAAAAGGTTGCTATAAGGTTAAGGCACTGATTAAAAATCAACAGATACAATAATGCTCTGGTATGCTTCCTTCACGATGACATAGCTTGAGCCCAAAAAACTGATTTTGAGCGAAGAGAAAAATCTATTTTTGGGTGAGATGGCCAAGTTGTCCTGATGGACCCACCCATCTCCTCTAAAAGAAAAGATCTTCACAGTATCCCTCCCGTGGTACTGTATATGTAACACCACGCTCAATGCTACAAGGAATGTCCGCCGTCGTGGGAATGGCGCTGTTGTATTCCCAATAGTATTACGAGAGCGGGGAGAGCCTTTAGACGGCTCCCTTTTGCCACATCCTCCTCGAAGCCAAAACGCTGTTTGGGGTGCAGATTGCTATGGAGGCGTGTCAAGAATGCGTCCGCTGATATTATGCGATATCCTTTGGAGAGATTTTAAGGTTATTCGCGCCAGGAGTTAGAATTCTGGATGCCTAAAGGTGAAATTCTCTGGGAATATCATCGTAGTACATATATCCCCTAGGAAGCTACTTTAAGGAACTTCCACCAGGACGACATGGCCATCTTACCCAAAAATAGATTTTTCGCTTCGCTCAGAATCCGTTATATATATATATATATATATATATATATATATATATATATATATATATATATATATATATATATATATATATATATATATATATATATAAATCATTAATTTCATATAACTAAACTCTTTCTATTTTCTATGGGGAAAAATGCACCCCTGTGTCACTCTAGACAACAAATTATTTTTGTTTTAATGCCCCATGTGTATCTAGATTATTCAACCCGAGAATATTGACGAGTGTACTCCTCTTTCTCTCTCTCTCGCTTTCTCTCTCATCTGTATTTAGATTATTCAACCCGAGAACATTAACCAGTGTACTCCTCTCTCTCTCTCTCTCTCTCTCTCTCTCTCTCTCTCTCTCTCTCTCTCTCTCTCTCTCTCTCTCTCTCTCATCTGTATCTATGTCGTGAGAATATTAACCAGTGTACTCCTCTCTCTCTCTCTCTCTCTCTCTCTCTCTCTCTCTCTCTCTCTCTCTCTCTCTCTCTCTCTCTCTCTCTCTCTCTTTAGCAATTGCCAATATATGAATGGAATTGTTCGACGCAGAATACCCACTTTTAATTGCTCAGCATTTAAAATCACTCCATATTTCTGGTATAGAGTAAATAAATGTTTGACTTAATGATTTTTTAAGATGCATCAATGGTTCTAAGCCTCTGAAGGAATTTTATTATTCAAATGAAAAAAAAAAAATGACAAATATATTTATCGTAAAGGTGATGTTGGAAAAAAAAACATTAAAATTTTCAGTATAGAATTCTTAGCGTGAATACCAGTATCAACTAAAAGAAAACCTCATGCCATATCTAAGAATAGTATGTGTTAAAATTCCACAGTTATTTATGACTGTATATTATGGAACGCTATATACCTTTGGATTTTTAATACCCAAAATATCATTATTGATATTACTACATGTCGTTTTCTTCTATTCAAAACATTTTCGGAATCTAGATTTTATGATTAGATATTATAAGTATTTTTTATAAACAGTGACATAGTGTGAATGACATCTGAGAGTAGTAAACGGAGCGTAGTGAAACGGCCTTTATACATAATTTAAAAGCTTTATTGGTTTATATTTCATTGAGGATTCAATTTCTGAACAGCAATGACATTTATCTACAATCGAATTCTGATGTGGAGACTGATATTGGAAAATAAGGAAACATTTCTTTTAAGCAACTAACGTAAAAGTTAATTCGTTGAAAATAGAAAAGTAATAAGTCTGAATAAAAGTGAAGCATTCCAAAAGATGTGAGAAGG
>NC_090731.1:125931935-125941935 GCF_036898095.1 Palaemon carinicauda
CCCGAAGCTTGCCTGCTGAGGTAAATCACCTCTAAAGTAGTTTTTGAAAAACTAATTGCATTTTTTTTCCAGATACGGTCTACCACGGGTTATTCAGACCGATTGTGGAACTAACTTCACGAGTAAAATGTTTAGGGGTAAATGTGCTGAACTGGCCATTCGGTACATTACAAGTGTTCAATACCATCTGGAGAGTCAGGGTGTGGTGGAGAGGCTCCACCAAACGTTCAAGTCAATATTAAAGAAAAATTATTATCCCCCTGGCAGTGAGTGGGACAAGGAACTTCCGCTAACCCTGTTTGCAATTAGGAATCATCCCAATGCCTCTACCGGTGTTGCCCCCTTCGACCTAACTTTTGGTCACAAAGTCCTTGGTCCTTTGGACATATTTTGTGAAGCATTTAGTGCTGATTGAAGGGGGGGAGGGATAAAGGTTTGAGAATTTGTGGATGATTTAAGGAGACGCATGGTTAGCACCTGGAAGTTTGAGAGGGATAATTTAGGTACTGCGCAAAATAGAATGAAGGTTGTTTATGACAGAAATTCTAAAGCCCGTTCGTTTGAACCAGGGGATATGGTGTTAGTTTTGAGTATGGACCCTGACAATTTTCTTGAACCTAGATATAAGGGTCCGTGGAAAGTTTTGAGGAAGTTGTCTAGGGTGAAATATGAGATTGAAGCTCTCGGTTCAAGAAGGAAGTGTAGGATTTTCCACATAAACAGGTTGAAAGCCTATCATGGTAAGACCAATGTTCTCTTGAAAGTTGTACAGGAGCCAGTAGCTGTAGCTCTAGAAATGCCTCCTCAGGATTCGGAGTATTTATTGAGTCGGGTTTCCTCCGATGCACTGTTTAGTAATGTACAAAATTTAGGAATGGTGGAGGAAGGTTTGAAGCATGTAGATCCTCCTCAAAGAAAGGATATGTCCACTTTAATATATTCTTTTTCAGATTTATTCCGAGACTCTCCTGGTAGAACTAATTTTCTTTGTCATGAAGTAGATGTAGGAAGTGCTTCCCATGTTGAACAAAGTCCTTACCAGTTAAATCTGGTAAAGAGGGATTTATTTGAGGAAGAAATTATATATATGTTAAAACACGACCTCATTCAGCCCTCTGTTATTCCTTAGAGTTCCCCTTTTGTTCTTGTGGACAAAGCTGACGGGAGGTTCCACATGTCTGTGGACTATCGTAAGGTTAATGCCCACACTAAAAATGACTCCTTTCCTTTGCCGCGTATTGATGACTGTCTCGATCAGATAGGGACTGCTATATATCAAACATATTACGAAATTAAATTTATTGAAGGGTTTTTGGCAGTATCCTTTATCTGATCGAGCCCATGAAATTTCGGTATTTGTAACTCCTTTTGTGTTGTATGAATGTAAGGTTATGCCCTTTGGGATGAAGAATGCCGCGTGTACTTTTCAGCGGCTTATGAATAGTGTCATTTTTGGTTTGAAGGGAACCAAAATTTATATTGATGATTTGGTAGCATATACTAACAACTGGGGTACGCATATGGTGCGGTTGCGTAAGGTGTTTGAGGCCCTTAGGTCGGCTGGGTTGAATATTAATTTAGCCAAGTGTGAATTTGGAAAGGCCAAGGTTTGTTATTTGGGTCACGAGGTTGGGTTAGGTCAAGTAGCCCCGAAGCAAGCTAACCTCGAGGCTATTATTAATTCGAAAAGGCTAAGTAATGTTAGAGAGGTGAGAAGAGTTCTGGGAATGACAGGGCATTATCGCCGCTTTGTGCGTAATTTCTCAGACCTTGCACAACCTCTTACTGATTTATTAGAGAAGGGAAGAAAATATTATAGGAGTAATCAGTGTGAGGAAGCTTTTAATAAGCTTAAATCGATTTTATTGTCTAAACCTATTTTGATTTTCCCCGATTATCAGAAACCTTTTTTAATAGCGGTAGATGCTGGTGATGTAGGAATAGGTGGTGTCCTTTTTCAAAGGGATAATGAAGGCGAGGTACACCCAATATCTTATTTTAGCCGAAAATTATTGCCGTCTGAAAGACGGTATTTAACCATTGAAAAGGAGGCTTTAGCTCTGGTCCGTATCCTATTACATTTTAAACCTTATGTTACTAACTTTTCTTTTCCCATAAAGATTTGGATTGATCATAATCCTCTGGTGTTTATAGAGCAGATGAAAGGGGCCAACCAGAAGATTTTGCGTTCGGCTCTGTTACTGCGGGAATTTAAATTAGTAATTAAGCATATTAAGGGTTCTGAAAATAAAATTCCAGACGCACTCTCACGGAATGGATAGGCCAGCCTTGCCTCCCTCGCACGCTGCCTGTATCTCCAGTGAGTTAGAGTAAACACCCCTTCTAGTATATTTTAAATTGAGGTGTGTTTAGGGAATTATCCTGCCTTGGTTAGCAGGATTTTTATAAGTACTGCCCTATTAGACCTTGGTTGGTTAGGTGAAATTTTGATAAAGATAGCCCATGTACTTGTTAGTGTTGGTTAAGATTAAGTGATTTATCTTAATGTTGTCTGGGTTGTTTAATCCTAGTTTTACTTTTCAGGCTAATAACCTTTGTATTATTGTTTTGATACCTCTTTTTTAGGTTCTGTATTTTATAATTTAAAAAATAAGAAAATCTATTTCGGGGAGAAAGGTATTAGAGTAAAATGAATTTTCTGAATTATTTACATCAACCTTGTTCTGGTTTTAAATACTTTCCACCATTGTTTAAGGTATTTTAACGGTAGCGTGATGTAGATTGTTTCTCACCTACCTTGTTTAAGCTATCGTAATAACAAATGACTTCACTTTGCCCGTGTGAGGATGTAAGCGAGTCGATGTCGGAGGTGGGTGCTCTGACAGAAGACAGTTCGGGCTTGAGCACTCCCCCATCCAAAAACCCTAACCTGCATTGACAACTGAAAATTTTCCTGACGACCGCTTATCTGTTGATTTTGACCACGACTCTGGAACGTGATTGACGGATTCTCGTCTTGTTTTATCGTCTGCAGGTGCTCTTGTCATCTGTGACTTGATTGTTGCCTTACTTTTGGACAGTGTATTCCAGAGACTGGCAGGTGCTACTGTCACCTGCGACTGGACTCTGCCCCGCCATTTCCTGACGTGAGGAAGATCCCAGGGAGTTGGTCGAGTCTCTGGCTACCTGTTCCCAGCTATTTATTGCAGCTGCAGTGGTGTTGGGAGCTTGTATGCTCGTCAGGTGGCCAGTAGGGAGGCCGTTGCCAGGTAAGGCAGAGTATCTCTTTTTGCTTGTTAGCGGATTATTGGACCAGGCATACTGTGCCTGCCCTATTTATTGGAAGGAAGAGAGGATAACGTCTTTAGTTGTGCCTCTCCCCTCATTTATTCTTATTGAGAAGAGAGGAGCTTTGTATTCATTTTTGTAGTTAGATTAGTGTATATATATATATATATATATATATATATATATATATATATATATATATATATATATATATATATATATATATATATATATATATATTGTGTCATATTTCTTTTATCTTGGTGACCGTAGGTACGGTTATCCCGGTGAAGATAGTTAAAGGCCGGTTTGCTGTGTCGTTACAGAATAGGGAAATTAGTTATAATTATGTTCATGTGCTTAGTAGCTACGACTTCTTTTAGTCTATTAGTTAATTTAATATTAATGTCTGGTCTGGTCAGCTAAGTTTAAGGATCCTATCGGGTTAATTATTTATTTTTCTTATCTTTGTTTGAGCCTTAGGTCATTAATTATAGGGAATCCAGAGTGATTCAGGCTTATGTGTATTGAGTTGGTTTAATCGTATGGTTGTGATATTTGTAGTATCAGCCAAGGCTGACTTGTATTTGTGTTAAATTTAAGTAATAAATATTGTGAAGTTTATTGAGTGTTTTGTTTCGTCTGACCTTTAGCCCTGAGTTACATTTTTACTGACTACAATCATTGAAAGAACTTTAGTTACGCCTTCCAAGGGTCGTAACAATATATATATATATATATATATATATATATATATATATATATATATATATATATATATATATATATATATATATATATATATATATATATATATATATATATATATATATTAGACGTTGAGTAAGAGTATTGTCCCAAACATTGTAATAAACAACTAAAATTAATATAAAGGAATAATGCCTTATGACCTTAATGGGAGTTTTGCTTACTCCTCTCAGGATAAAAAGGCTTACGAACAGTACTCAAAATTTCAGTCATAATTTCAGGACTTAAAAACAAGTTATAAGAAAAAGAAACCACAATTGTACAACATAACTGCCAAATTGGTCATATAACTAATGTTACTTCCGTATTTGCTTTTCATTTTATGAGTATATCTCGTTAAGCAACTGTACCTATATCCAGCTCTCAAATTTCCTTAAAATCTTAAGCAAGAAAGAAAAGCCTTACTTACCGAAATCCGCAGGAGCCAAAGAAATGTCATTAATACAGGCTTTTTAGAATTATTGAAAGATGAACATACCTGACTAAGAATTTCGGATACAGAAAGCTTGTTGTGGCTTTTCATTTTTCACTTACATTTGATATATCAGTAAAATATAGTATAATATAATATAGTAAATTATAAGGAATAACCATAAAACAAATATTTAAACTTTTCACTTGACCATCTGTTATAATTCTAGATCATTATGGTCACGGTTTCCTTATAGATGTTCGTATCCCATCTGATGAACAGTCCTTGAACCACTGGTTGAAAACCATTGTTCGAGTTGGATAAACTGTCAAATAAAAGCAAATAAAGCACATGTAAAATCTGATAATGAAAAAATACTTGTATAATTAGAAAAATTAAATACATCTGTGGGAAATGTATTTTCAAATAATGTGGAACTGATTTACCTCTTTACTATATTGTTTCCTGCAACGTATCGTGTTCCTTCATTGGTTTAGTCAAAAAGGTTCACCCTGAGTACTTCCTTTTCAAAACACACACGCATAGGGACAAAAAACTACAGACGCACTGACACAGACATAGACAAATACACAAACACACACACGCGCGTATATATTTGCATACACACACACACATAAATATATATATATATATATATATATATATATATATATATATATATATATATATATATATATATATATATATATATATATATATATAATGTATATATATACATATACATATATATTATATATATATATAATCATCAACATCAGCAGTGACTAGTCCACTGCAAGAAAAAGGCCTCAGCCCTTCCATGTATGTATTTATTTATGCCAGTATATTCCCGCAAATTTTCTTAGATCATGAATCCACCGTCGTCTCTTACTTTCCTTGATTCTTTTGCAATTTCTATTCCCCCATTCTGTTACTCCTTAAGGTCATATCATATCTATCATATTCATTTTATGTCCTGCTTATGTCCATTTCTTTTACATGTTACAATATCCCTTACCGTAGTTTGTTCATATATACATGGTGCTCTTTTTCTCTCTCTTATTGTTAATCGGTTTATAATTCTTTCTTTATCTCTTTGAGTCGTGACTAGCTTATGTTCTTGGGCTTTAGTAAGGCTCAAAGTTTACATTGCCTATGTTAATACTGGTAGAACCATCGGATTAGATTCTTTTCTTAATAGAGAAACTAGTAATTTTTATTTCATTATATCATAACCTCATATTTACCAAAAGTTCTCCATCCCATTCTTAACAGTCTTTTAATTTCAGTTTCAAGTCCTGGAGAAACAATCAATGTCAGTTCTAAGTACTTATATTCATTAACAATCCAGAATAAAAACGGGAAGAAAAATATTACTCATTGTTTGTGTTAGCTTTAGGATAACTTTATATATATATATATATATATATATATATATATATATATATATATATATATATATATATATATATATATATATATATATATATATATATATATATATATATATATATATATATATATATATATATATATATATATATATATATATATATATATATATGTATGTATGTATGTATGTATGTATGTATGTATGTATGTATGTATGTATACGTGAGTGCTTCGGCGTTTCCTTTCATGTCAGGTGCCTTGAATTCGAATAGGCGTGTAAATTCTACCACAATAACTTAAGTGTCCTATTTTACCCGGCGAAGAATAGTCCTCCTTTGTGATCCACAGTTTCCTTCTGTTTTATCCTGAAACTGCACCTGTGCGTCCTTTGAACTGACAAGGTAGGGTGCCCCTTTCCTCGGCTCCCTTTCTCTCGACCCTTTCTTCATAATTGTTGTTCCCTGTCATTTATGTCAGACTTTCTACTTCTTTTCTTCTCATTAATTACCCCTTTCTGAGTTTCCTTTTTCGATTGGAGAAGCCTCCTTATCTAAGGTAAGGTTTCATATTGTTGTCATCATTTTAATAACCTTTCACACACACACACACACATACCCACACGCGGGCGCAAACATATATCATGAAGTATATATGGCTTATATGAATAAAGTATTTTCATTTTGGTCGTCCTTTCCTACCGGAGTGAACAACATGATTAATTGAATTCATATTGCATACATAAACACTCGCTACCCGGCCATCATACGGAGTGGATGGGACGAGTTGGATGGGACGAGTTGGATGGAACAAGCTGGATGGGGACGAGTTGTTGAAAATGCTCTACTAATTGGCGAAAATAATGGTAGGTGCCATTGGGCTTTACATGCGCCCCTCATTACTGGATCAGCTCATGGTGATATTAATAATAAATCGGTTGGAATCAATAGCTAGATACCGTAAAATATTTTGGGATGATATATTGGAACATATTCTTTTGCCGTTAAAACTGGCTATGTTGTTCTTTGTCGTTTTGCCAGCTCAAAGGTCACCGTATTGTGATGTAATCAGTTACCCGCTCTTTTTGTTTAGTATTTTGTTAAGGTAAACAATAGGTCTTTCACGTTTTAGTAATAGACCCGTAAATTGGTATAATCCAAAATTAAAATTTTCCGCTTCAAATAGTCATTCCTAATTGTATAGCAAATTGACTGGCGAAATGGAACGAGGTGTATAACCCACATTTATTGTATCGATGCCAAACATTGTGTGTGTTTGCATGGTACATGCCATAAATAATCGCTTGAATGCATACATTTACAATGAGTATTGACAAAAAAATATTTACTAAAAAATGATACCAAGAAAATGGAATAATATTCGTTCTATCGATACCAAGTAATTATTCAACAAGATAGGCTCTACTATTGAGTAAATATAAAATCAGTCTGCACATGGCCCCCCCCCCCCCCCACCAAAAAAAAAAAAAAAAAAAAATTATACAACTGTTTCAGAAAATAACTTATGGACTTTTTCAGGGAATCAATACAAAGAATTCATTAAACCATATAATAGCAATGCATTCGTACAAACGTAAATCAAAAGAAATCTAAATGTAACAGCATAAAGCCAACACTTGAAAATTTCTAAATATTTTGCAGAGAATTTTAAGAAATTACTACAGAAGACATTTAGATCTACAACGAATCTTAGAAATTCGAATTGGTGTTTCAAAAGCCTTGTAATAGATAAAATCTTTATACCTAATACAATCTTAAAACACCTATTCCTAGGGCATCAGGTTAAGTTATAGAGGTATGTTACTGATTATCATCTTACTGGAAGGTTGGGAGTAGACTAAGAAATTTTGACAATTTAACACACCAATTCACCAATTACAAGCTTCCCAGCGTCAGCATCCTTGTGAATAAGAGATAAGGTAATTCAATGGAGGTTTCGTATGTTGTTGATCGAGGAAATGCTGATAAATAACCACATAATTGCTGAGCGATTGAAGTGTCCTCAGGTTCATAGTTGTGCGTCTAATCTAGCATATATTCATGGGGTTACGTTGCCATTCAGCGAATTTGGACATAGGTCGTGAACTCCCTAGATATTCTGGAAGCATGAATGTTTTTTATCACACGAGCAGTTACTAAGTTTGGATTGCTGTAGACTCATTAAAAAAGTAACAAAGCATAATGCATTAGCTTCAACAAGCCATAATACCTAGAAAAAGGAAATAAGGAATAGGTTTGCAAACACATACACTGGGAAAGAATTTTAAAGATGTGTTGAAGAGAATATTATCATTCAACAGTTAGTCGCCATGTTATTGACATCCAAAGTAGGGATCTGGAAAGAATTTGCATCTTGGATGTAACGAAGGCACTTTTACGAGTAAGGGATTTGTACAAGGGCTCAAAGGCGAGGACACGAAAATACTGCAAATAATTAGGGTGCAAAAGTCTGTAGAGTCACTGCAGACTAATGGATATGTTTTAGATTTAACTCTGTTGCGAACGAATATAAAACAAATATAATTTACAATTTAAAACATAAGTTCAACTGAAGAACATAAAAATCGAGAAAACAATGAAAATAAGCATCTTAATCATACGTAAAATGTTGCATTATAGGATTATTAATGATAATTTCAGTTAGATTCAGAGAGAGAGAGAGAGAGAGAGAGAGAGAGAGAGAGAGAGAGAGAGAGAGAGAGAGAGAGAGAGAGAGAGAGCGCGCGCACCCTTGTGGGTACAATTGGAAAGTAGGCTACCCACTTGAATGAACACAGTAGAACAATAGAACTCGTCAAGACCAGCTATTTGTAAATAGGACTGTCATTAACAGAACCACAATAATTCCTTTAATGTTTTATGGTAATTAGAGCCATTTCCTTTTGAAGTAAAAAAAACACACACCCACACACACACCCAAACACACACACACACACACACACACACACACACACATATATATATATATATATATATATATATATATATATATATATATATATATATATATATATATATATGCATGTGTATTTGTGTGTGCATGTGCGTGGATACTTTGCCTTTATATGAGCGTGTGTATTTGAATATATGTTTGTGTATGTATACCTAAGTTTACCCGTTCTTTCATATCACACGAAAATCGAATGATGCCATCCCAGTTACAATAATTCATATCGAAATATATCATATTTACAAATAAAAACCTTGTTTATAAAAGCGTTATTAGTTACTCCTTCTGTGTATAGAAAAAGGTTTTTCTTGAATCTATATCTATAAGAATACTCAGGATTTTATTCTATCATTTTGACATTGGCATTATTGTCCATTTATTCACGGGATGAAATTCAATTATTCATTTAATAAAATTATATTCTGGAAACTCAATCTTAAATGTCAATTATGTAAATTTTTAAAAAGTAAAACGACTTTGGCAATACCTTTACACAATAAAAAAAAATATCTTTCCAAGTAATATTTTATCGTTTTCTGACTATAAGAATTTACTCTTCAATAATTTTTTGCTGTGTTGCGAGCAAAGAGATAATTAATTATATTTTCCCTTTAGAAGAAGTAAAATTGCCTTTTTTGATTTCAAGATGTCTGATCCTAGTCGATTATGGTACGAAGTAATTGATACAGTTATGTGAACTGCGTTGAACTTAGGTAATCAGTGCTATTATTGGCAATGTCAATAATTTTGGGTGTATACAAATGTATATAATTGGATAACTTTGAAGTTTCTCTTATTGACTTGGTAAGTAAACTACTATTGAAATGAGCATAATTCGCTCTCTGTTGTCGTCAACCGATTGTAATTTTTAATGCAGTGTTTAAAAAAGGTATATTCTACAGAAGCGACTTTTTTCAATACATTACAAATTGAACCTGCTGATAGTCCCCTCTAATATTGCACCGCTGCATGCATATACTGTATAGAAAGGAAGCTAGGTTACATATATTTAGTTTGGATTGAAAATTTTATATATGTTTTTTTCTTTATATATGAAAAATTTATTGTAAGTAGTTGTAATGCTTTCCTGTGTTACGTATTTAATGTTAAATATTTATTTTGGAAAGAAGATTTCATTTTAATTGTGAACTCAGATAAATGAAACTTTTTTTCTTAAATCCAATTACTATTGGAATAATATAACAGATATAT
>NC_090731.1:125949435-125951935 GCF_036898095.1 Palaemon carinicauda
TTATTTAAAAGGAGAATGATTGTAACTGAAATCTACTTTGCTTTTTAATTTTTTAAAGAAACTAAAATCTCTAAAGCGCTTCCAAATCCATTATTCCTTTCAAGTAATTATAATAAGTCTTGCTCCAGTTCCGCGGTGAAATTAACACCTTGATAAAAATATATTTTTATGATATTTACTACCTAAGCTGGCACGTGAGCGAAAGCCAAGACAACATGTGCATGTTTACTTATGTGTAGCTATATGAGATCGTGTGTGAATGGCTGTGGATTATTTTGTAAATCTTGAATCGTTGGTGATCAATCCAATTACTTCATAATATTTCACCTTTCGACGCAGTATGGAGCTAATTTGGACAATAGCCAACCTTAGTAACTCCGATCAAATGTAGGTGTTATTAGCAAATTGGAAAAATTCCATTTAACTGTCTTTTGATTGAAATGAATAAATCTTACGTGCTTAGAAAGGTTTTGCAACGGTATTTAGAGAAAAGGAATTAGGATATGATTGTTTTAGAAATATACCATCGACTTCTTTTAGTTTTACAGGATAGATAAGTATTACCTTATTATTTTGAGGTTGGTCCCTTGGTCTTTATCCTGCTAACTGTAGCATAGTCTTCAAGAAAAAGACGCGATAAAGAAAAACCGAAAATAGCAGTTGATTTTTTTCATTTACAAATGTTAAACCTTCTCTGACTCGAACTATTCTTTCATTTATTACAACAACTCTACTGCCGCCTCTTAACACGTATACTTGCAACGATAGATTCTGTGATGTGAATCAACTAGAATCTATTGTTTTTTTTTAATCATATAAAACTGAGTATGGCTGCATATAGTTCTATGGATAGATTTCACATAACCTGCTGTTTTAATCATAATATTACCTTTCGTTCAACCAGGTATATGTCTGTTTGTGTCTTCTTTATTCTTTTTTTACTACCGCTACTACTACTACTTTTATTTACAGACATTTATGATATCGGTCTACAATAGAACATTGTGTTTGGCTGAAATCTTTATGATAACGTAAGGAAAATTCAGTCAAAGTCGGAAGTAACCATTTTCCATTCTCTCAACATGGCCAAACCACCTCAACACATTCATATCCACTCTAGCCGCTAACTCATTTCTTACACCCGTTCTCTCCCTCACCACTTCGTTCCTAACCCTATCTACTCGAGATACACCAGCCATACTCCTTAGACACTTCATCTCAAACACATTCAATTTTTGTCTCTCCATCACTTTCACTCCCCACAACTCCGATCCATACATCACAGTTGGTACAATCACTTTCTCATATAGAACTCTCTTTACATTCATGCCCAACCCTCTATTTTTTACTACTCCCTTAACTGCCCCCAAGACTTTGTAACCTTCATTCACTCTCTGACGTACATCTGCTTCCACTCCACCATTTGCTGCAACAATAGACCCCAAGTACTTAAACTGATCCACCTCCTCAAGTAACTCTCCATTCAACATGACATTCAACCTTGCACCACCTTCCCTTCTCGTACATCTCATAACCTTACTCTTACCCACATTAACTCTCAACTTCCTTCTCTGACACACCTTTCCAAATTCTGTCACTAGTCGGTCAAGCTTCTCTTCAGTGTCTGCTACCGGTACAGTATCATCCGCAAACAACAACTGATTTACCTCCCATTCATGGTCATTCTCGCCTACCAGTTTTAATCCTCGTCCAAGCACTCGACTATTCACCTCTCTCACCACTCCAACATACAAGTTAAACAACCACGGCGACATCACACATCCCTGTCTCAGCCCCACTCTCACCGGAAATCAATCACTCACCTCATTTCCTATTCTAATACATGCTTTACTACCTTTGTAGAGACTTTTCACTGCTTGCAACAACCTTCCACTAACTCCATATAACCTCATCACATTCCACATTGCTTCCACATCAACTCTATCATATGCTTTCTCCAGATCCATAAACGCAACATACACCTCCTTACCTTTTGCTAAATATTTCTCGCATATCTGACTAACTGTAAAAATCTGATTCATACAACCCCTACCTCTTCTAAAACCACCCTGTACTTCCAAGATTGCATTCTCTGTTTTATCCTTAATCCTATTAATCAATACTCTACCATACACTTTTCCAACTACACTCAACAAACTAATACCTCTTGAATTACAACACTCATGCACATCTCCCTTACCCTTTTAATTTTAAGGGTTTTCATACAATCATCAAACACTGTCTACAACACTGGAATTCTTCATACTTATTATTTTACATAATAACTAAAATGAAAAAGTGTCTTCGACGTCATTTACCTTTTTAACGGCAGATCTAATAATATTTCCTACAGTGAATATGCATAAGAACTCTAGTTTAAGCCGTTTTATAAATAAGTGACTACTTAGGAAGCAATATGAACGCTTCATAATATTCAATTTTGTTATAAATATCTGGTCAGATCCTAACTAGAAATTTTCTCAGCTCATTGTACAATACG
>NC_090731.1:125956935-125961935 GCF_036898095.1 Palaemon carinicauda
AAGGGCATCGGGAATTCGATTCTCCGATCCCTTAACGTGTTTAATCATAAGCGAGAACTCTTGTAATTGCAGAGCCCAACGTAAAATTCTCTGGTTGGCGCCTTTCATGCGCTCGATGAAAACCAGTGGGTTGTGATCTGTCCATACTTCTATGGGATAAGAAAAATTTGTCACATAAGGCTTAAAATGCACAAGAGTACGCACCAAGGCGAGGGCCTCCTTTTCAATGGTGGAATATTTTCTCTCGGCGGCTAGTAGCTTTCGGCTGTAATATGATACAGGATGAACCTCTCCTATATCGTTCCTTTGAAAAAGGACACCCCCGATACCTATGTCACTGGCATCCACTGCAATAATAAAAGGTCTCTGGAAATAAGGAGAAGTCAATATTGGATTAGATACTAATACCATCTTGAGTTTAATAAATGCTTCCTCACACTGAGGAGACCACATAAACTTCTGCCCTTTCTCCAACAACTTGGTAAGTGGCTGAGCAATGTCCGAGAAATTACGCACGAATCTGCGATAATAACCAGTCATGCCCAGCACTCGCCGAACCTCTCTAACATTGCACGGTCTCTTTAAATGCACAATAGCCTCAAGGTTGGCTTGTTTAGGTGCCACCTGACCCAAACCAACCTCGTGACCCAAATAACACACTTTTGCCTTACCAAATTCACATTTTGCTAAATTAATAACCAAACCAGCAAGTTTAAGGGCCTCAAATACCTTACGCAATCTCGCCATGTGCGTACTCCAATCATCACTATATACAACCAAGTCATCGATATAAATTTCAGTTCCCTTTAAACCACAAATGACCCTATTCATAAGCCTCTGGAAAGTACACGCGGCATTTTTCATCCCAAAGGGCATTACTTTACACTCGTAAAGCCCAAAGGGAGTTACAAATGCAGAGATCTCTCTTGCTCGATCAGACAGGGGAACCTGCCAATACCCTTTCAATAAATCCAATTTCGTAATGAACTTAGCAGCCCCTATGTGATCGAGACAGTCATCTATCCGAGGCAAAGGAAAAGAGTCATTCTTAGTGTGTGTGTTAACCTTACGGTAGTCCACACACATACGGAACTTTCCATCAGACTTCTTAACCAGGACTATCGGGGAGCTCCAGGGACTAACGGAAGGTTGGATGAGATCGTGTTCCAGCATATATTTAATCTCCTTATCAACTATATCCCTCTTAATGGGATTCAGCCGATAAGGACTCTGTTTTACAGGAGAAGCATTACCCACGTCTACATCATGCTCAAGAAAATTAGTTCGACCTGGAGAATTCCGAAATAAATCTGGAAAAGAAGAAATTAAATTAATTACATCCCTCCTTTGAGCAATCTCCAGATGCCACAGCCCTTCCTTCAAAACTTCTAAATTTTGAATATTATCATAAAGAGCATCAGAAGACACCTGACAAATCAAATCCTCCAAATCCTCTGAAGGTAAAGCCATGCTTTCAACCACAGGCTCATAAATAATAGCGAGAGGATCATGTCTATTAGAAGTATAGAGTTTTAACCTATTTATATGGAATATTCTACACTTCCGTTTGATCCCAGGAGCCTCTATTTCATAATTCACCTCCGACAACTTCCTCAACACCTTCCAGGGTCCCTTATATCTTGGTTCAAGGAAATTGTCAGAGTCAGTACTTAAAACTAAAACTAATTCTCCGGGCTCAAACGACCGTGCTTTAGATTTCTTATCAAAATTTAATTTCATAGCAGCCTGAGAACTAGCCAAATTTTCTCTGGCAAATTTCCAGGCTCTAGATAATTTTTTTCTCAAGTCCTCCACAAAGTCTCCTACGTTTGCATTCCCACCTCGATCAGTCTCAAGCATCTCATGAAAAATCTCCAAAGGCCCACGTACTTTGTGTCCAAATACCAGTTCGAAAGGAGCTACACCAGTTGAAGAATTTGGATGATTTCTTAGAGCAAAGAGAGCAAAGGGAAGCCCTTTATCCCATTCCTCCCCTTGTTCATAACAATACTTTTTCAAAATAGATTTAAGGGTCTGATGGAACCTTTCCACCAGGCCCTGACTCTCCGGATGATATGGTACACTGGTCTTGTGCTGAATGGCCAGTTCTGCACATTTACCTTTAAATACCTTGCTAGTAAAATTTGTACCGCAGTCAGTTTGAATAGTACGAGGGAGACCATACCTGGAAAAAAATTCAATTAGTTTGTCAAATACAACCTTAGAGGTTATCCTTCTCATTGGGAAGGCCTCAGGGAATCGAGATGCTCTATCCATAATTGTCAAGAGATGGGTAAACCCAGACTTAGTTTTAGGCAAAGGCCCAACCACATCGATAACTAATTCCACAAAAGGCTCACCTATCGCAGGAATTGGATTTAAGGGAGCTTTAGGAATAATTTGGTTGGGTTTCCCCATCACTTGACAAACCTCACATTCATTAATAAATTGTTTCACAGATGATTTTAATCCTGGCCACCAAAAACATTCTGCCAACTTTCGAAAAGTTTTACATACACCGAAGTGGCCAGAAAAAGAATCATCATGTGCAAGACTCAAGACAGACCTACGGAATTGAGATGGGACAACAATTTGTTCAATACGAGACGTCTTGCTCCGATTATCAGTTAAAGGACGACTAATCCGGTATAGTAACCCATTAATCACACAAAACCTGGGTTTAGTCAAATCTGCAGTGTCACCCAAATCAAAATTAAATTCCTGTTTCTGAGCTTCAATAAATGAAGATCTGTCCCAATCAGGTCTCAAAACATTGCTAAACACACTATTACCACTACTATCTACAGACCCGGGCCTCTCTACGTCTACTTCTAAACTACTTAAGATTAAATCTTCATCATTATCAATTAAATTTGCAGCCTTTACTGCTGCCCGGGTTGTTACTGCAACAGGACAGGCGTGCACAGACAATATGGGGAACAACTCTTGTCCTTTTGTATTCAACATATCGTTACCCAAGACGCCGTCAATTCCAGGAATAGGGAGACACTCAACAACTGCTAATTCTGTCACTTTATCATAACCAGGGAAAGACAATCTGACCTCCACTAACGGAGCCGAAACAACGGTGTTCGGGAACCCTCCCAGAACAACAAAATTTCCTGTATACTTAGCTAAATTTTTCAAAGAGTCTTTCAAAACCAGAGACCGAGCTGACCCTGTGTCCCTCAAAAATTTCACACCAACAGTTTTAGAAGTAGATATTAATTTACCAGGCCAAATATATTTATCATAAAGTAGTCATGCCTCCTTTCTGCTAGAAGACTGACTACTGTTACTACCATCATTACTAGTGTTAGCTACTGGACGGTTTTCAACTACGGGATCGCTGATAACAGGTTTACTAGTAGATATTAGTGACACAGGATTATTATTATTCCTTTGGAGGTACCTTCTTCTGGCATAACACTGTGCCTGATAATGTCCCTGCTTATTACACCAAAAACAAGTCCCCCTACCTCTATTATTCATATTACCTGGGCCAGAACCAAACCTATTATCTTCAGAAAAGACACGAGTGTCCTGTCCACTCAAGTCTTTTCCCTGGTTACTATCAGGCTTAGGATTTTTATCTGGTGGGTTACCCTGCCCACGAGTATTCACAAAAGAGCCCAACCTCTGAAAATTAACTGGCCTAGCAGATTGAAAATTCACATCTTTATTTCCAAAACTACCAGACCCAGTTCGATGGGTCAATACAAACTCGTCAGCAATTTGGGCGGCATTACTTAAATTAAAAGCTTTTACCTCTTCTAGATAAATTTTCAATTCCTTACTACATGACCTTTTGAATTCTTCTAGAAGCATGAGTTCTCTCAAAGCGGAGAAAGAGACCACCTGGCGGCTTTTTAACCAATGATCAAATTGTTCCTCCTTAAGCCTAGCAAATTCCACATAAGTAAGGGAGGCCTGCTTCGTAAAATTTCTGAACTTAAGGCGGTAGGCCTCAGGAACCAAATCATATGCCTTGAGGACTAGAGCCTTAACCTTATGGTAATCACGGGCAATACCTTCTTCCAAGGCATTATACACTCTAATTGCCTTGCCCACCAACCTACATTGAATTAGTACAGTCCACATTTCTGGGGGCCAAGACAACCGAGTGGCAACACGTTCAAAAGCCTTGAAAAATTCTGGAACATTCAACTCTTCAATTACTGGCACCAATTTCAAGGCCGCACCTACATTAAACTTATCCTGTGAGTTGCCCCGAGGTGTACTAAAATGATTAGAGGTGCCCTGCAGCCTAGCAATTTCTAAATTGATATTGGCCATCTCCAATTCATGCCGCCTCGCCCTCTCATTCTCTTCAAATTCCAGTTTCATCAGTTCTATCCGTTTACATATTAAATTAAATTCACCGTCCTCCTTGGACTCCACCAAAGGACAAACAGGAACCTGAGGATCTTTTGGCGCAGGGTTTACTACAGAATTGAATGGATTAGTGGAAACATTTAGTTTCAGAGGCAAGTTAGCCTGACCTTCATAAATAGTTCCTGTCCGGGGAGGATCCTCAAACAGAGTTAGACCTCCATTAACACTTATTCTGTCATCATCATTAATCATACTACCCTCACGCTCAGAGTCACTACTACCTGAAACTTCATACTCCCTAACCAAATGTTCAGCCTCAGCCAGACCTTGAGCAACTTTGCTTTTAACAGCTACCAACAATTGATTTTTCGTATCCGCTGCCCTCAACGGAATACCCAACCACCGGGCACAGCTTACTAAACAAGTCTTATTTAGTACTGGCAGATGCTTAATACAATCACCTGACCCTAAAAACTCTGCGGGGTCAAACACAAAACCCTCCATTGCACCAAAATTAGCAGGGGAGAAAGGTAATACTTTACAACTAAAGAAAATATTGTCAAATTAACAAAGTGCTGTTCCACAGACCAAAACACTGAGTACACCTGAGAACAATCCTGTCACGGTCGCCAATTTGTTATAACCCTTAGGGTTATTATAAGAGT
>NC_090731.1:125967552-125972552 GCF_036898095.1 Palaemon carinicauda
TCATCCTTACATCTCTAAGAATAACACAAACCAATTGAAGAGACGAGAAGGGCGAGGGGAGGGGGGCCAAGTCGTGATCAAATCTATATCCTTGAAAGGGCATCGGGAATTCGATTCTCCGATCCCTTAACGTGTTTAATCATAAGCGAGAACTCTTGTAATTGCAGAGCCCAACGTAAAATTCTCTGGTTGGCGCCTTTCATGCGCTCGATGAAAACCAGTGGGTTGTGATCTGTCCATACTTCTATGGGATAAGAAAAATTTGTCACATAAGGCTTAAAATGCACAAGAGTACGCACCAAGGCGAGGGCCTCCTTTTCAATGGTGGAATATTTTCTCTCGGCGGGCTAGTAGCTTTCGGCTGTAATATGATACAGGATGAACCTCTCCTATATCGTTCCTTTGAAAAAGGACACCCCCGATACCTATGTCACTGGCATCCACTGCAATAATAAAAGGTCTCTGGAAATAAGGAGAAGTCAATATTGGATTAGATACTAATACCATCTTGAGTTTAATAAATGCTTCCTCACACTGAGGAGACCACATAAACTTCTGCCCTTTCTCCAACAACTTGGTAAGTGGCTGAGCAATGTCCGAGAAATTACGCACGAATCTGCGATAATAACCAGTCATGCCCAGCACTCGCCGAACCTCTCTAACATTGCACGGTCTCTTTAAATGCACAATAGCCTCAAGGTTGGCTTGTTTAGGTGCCACCTGACCCAAACCAACCTCGTGACCCAAATAACACACTTTTGCCTTACCAAATTCACATTTTGCTAAATTAATAACCAAACCAGCAAGTTTAAGGGCCTCAAATACCTTACGCAATCTCGCCATGTGCGTACTCCAATCATCACTATATACAACCAAGTCATCGATATAAATTTCAGTTCCCTTTAAACCACAAATGACCCTATTCATAAGCCTCTGGAAAGTACACGCGGCATTTTTCATCCCAAAGGGCATTACTTTACACTCGTAAAGCCCAAAGGGAGTTACAAATGCAGAGATCTCTCTTGCTCGATCAGACAGGGGAACCTGCCAATACCCTTTCAATAAATCCAATTTCGTAATGAACTTAGCAGCCCCTATGTGATCGAGACAGTCATCTATCCGAGGCAAAGGAAAAGAGTCATTCTTAGTGTGTGTGTTAACCTTACGGTAGTCCACACACATACGGAACTTTCCATCAGACTTCTTAACCAGGACTATCGGGGAGCTCCAGGGACTAACGGAAGGTTGGATGAGATCGTGTTCCAGCATATATTTAATCTCCTTATCAACTATATCCCTCTTAATGGGATTCAGCCGATAAGGACTCTGTTTTACAGGAGAAGCATTACCCACGTCTACATCATGCTCAAGAAAATTAGTTCGACCTGGAGAATTCCGAAATAAATCTGGAAAAGAAGAAATTAAATTAATTACATCCCTCCTTTGAGCAATCTCCAGATGCCACAGCCCTTCCTTCAAAACTTCTAAATTTTGAATATTATCATAAAGAGCATCAGAAGACACCTGACAAATCAAATCCTCCAAATCCTCTGAAGGTAAAGCCATGCTTTCAACCACAGGCTCATAAATAATAGCGAGAGGATCATGTCTATTAGAAGTATAGAGTTTTAACCTATTTATATGGAATATTCTACACTTCCGTTTGATCCCAGGAGCCTCTATTTCATAATTCACCTCCGACAACTTCCTCAACACCTTCCAGGGTCCCTTATATCTTGGTTCAAGGAAATTGTCAGAGTCAGTACTTAAAACTAAAACTAATTCTCCGGGCTCAAACGACCGTGCTTTAGATTTCTTATCAAAATTTAATTTCATAGCAGCCTGAGAACTAGCCAAATTTTCTCTGGCAAATTTCCAGGCTCTAGATAATTTTTTTCTCAAGTCCTCCACAAAGTCTCCTACGTTTGCATTCCCACCTCGATCAGTCTCAAGCATCTCATGAAAAATCTCCAAAGGCCCACGTACTTTGTGTCCAAATACCAGTTCGAAAGGAGCTACACCAGTTGAAGAATTTGGATGATTTCTTAGAGCAAAGAGAGCAAAGGGAAGCCCTTTATCCCATTCCTCCCCTTGTTCATAACAATACTTTTTCAAAATAGATTTAAGGGTCTGATGGAACCTTTCCACCAGGCCCTGACTCTCCGGATGATATGGTACACTGGTCTTGTGCTGAATGGCCAGTTCTGCACATTTACCTTTAAATACCTTGCTAGTAAAATTTGTACCGCAGTCAGTTTGAATAGTACGAGGGAGACCATACCTGGAAAAAAATTCAATTAGTTTGTCAAATACAACCTTAGAGGTTATCCTTCTCATTGGGAAGGCCTCAGGGAATCGAGATGCTCTATCCATAATTGTCAAGAGATGGGTAAACCCAGACTTAGTTTTAGGCAAAGGCCCAACCACATCGATAACTAATTCCACAAAAGGCTCACCTATCGCAGGAATTGGATTTAAGGGAGCTTTAGGAATAATTTGGTTGGGTTTCCCCATCACTTGACAAACCTCACATTCATTAATAAATTGTTTCACAGATGATTTTAATCCTGGCCACCAAAAACATTCTGCCAACTTTCGAAAAGTTTTACATACACCGAAGTGGCCAGAAAAAGAATCATCATGTGCAAGACTCAAGACAGACCTACGGAATTGAGATGGGACAACAATTTGTTCAATACGAGACGTCTTGCTCCGATTATCAGTTAAAGGACGACTAATCCGGTATAGTAACCCATTAATCACACAAAACCTGGGTTTAGTCAAATCTGCAGTGTCACCCAAATCAAAATTAAATTCCTGTTTCTGAGCTTCAATAAATGAAGATCTGTCCCAATCAGGTCTCAAAACATTGCTAAACACACTATTACCACTACTATCTACAGACCCGGGCCTCTCTACGTCTACTTCTAAACTACTTAAGATTAAATCTTCATCATTATCAATTAAATTTGCAGCCTTTACTGCTGCCCGGGTTGTTACTGCAACAGGACAGGCGTGCACAGACAATATGGGGAACAACTCTTGTCCTTTTGTATTCAACATATCGTTACCCAAGACGCCGTCAATTCCAGGAATAGGGAGACACTCAACAACTGCTAATTCTGTCACTTTATCATAACCAGGGAAAGACAATCTGACCTCCACTAACGGAGCCGAAACAACGGTGTTCGGGAACCCTCCCAGAACAACAAAATTTCCTGTATACTTAGCTAAATTTTTCAAAGAGTCTTTCAAAACCAGAGACCGAGCTGACCCTGTGTCCCTCAAAAATTTCACACCAACAGTTTTAGAAGTAGATATTAATTTACCAGGCCAAATATATTTATCATAAAGTAGTCATGCCTCCTTTCTGCTAGAAGACTGACTACTGTTACTACCATCATTACTAGTGTTAGCTACTGGACGGTTTTCAACTACGGGATCGCTGATAACAGGTTTACTAGTAGATATTAGTGACACAGGATTATTATTATTCCTTTGGAGGTACCTTCTTCTGGCATAACACTGTGCCTGATAATGTCCCTGCTTATTACACCAAAAACAAGTCCCCCTACCTCTATTATTCATATTACCTGGGCCAGAACCAAACCTATTATCTTCAGAAAAGACACGAGTGTCCTGTCCACTCAAGTCTTTTCCCTGGTTACTATCAGGCTTAGGATTTTTATCTGGTGGGTTACCCTGCCCACGAGTATTCACAAAAGAGCCCAACCTCTGAAAATTAACTGGCCTAGCAGATTGAAAATTCACATCTTTATTTCCAAAACTACCAGACCCAGTTCGATGGGTCAATACAAACTCGTCAGCAATTTGGGCGGCATTACTTAAATTAAAAGCTTTTACCTCTTCTAGATAAATTTTCAATTCCTTACTACATGACCTTTTGAATTCTTCTAGAAGCATGAGTTCTCTCAAAGCGGAGAAAGAGACCACCTGGCGGCTTTTTAACCAATGATCAAATTGTTCCTCCTTAAGCCTAGCAAATTCCACATAAGTAAGGGAGGCCTGCTTCGTAAAATTTCTGAACTTAAGGCGGTAGGCCTCAGGAACCAAATCATATGCCTTGAGGACTAGAGCCTTAACCTTATGGTAATCACGGGCAATACCTTCTTCCAAGGCATTATACACTCTAATTGCCTTGCCCACCAACCTACATTGAATTAGTACAGTCCACATTTCTGGGGGCCAAGACAACCGAGTGGCAACACGTTCAAAAGCCTTGAAAAATTCTGGAACATTCAACTCTTCAATTACTGGCACCAATTTCAAGGCCGCACCTACATTAAACTTATCCTGTGAGTTGCCCCGAGGTGTACTAAAATGATTAGAGGTGCCCTGCAGCCTAGCAATTTCTAAATTGATATTGGCCATCTCCAATTCATGCCGCCTCGCCCTCTCATTCTCTTCAAATTCCAGTTTCATCAGTTCTATCCGTTTACATATTAAATTAAATTCACCGTCCTCCTTGGACTCCACCAAAGGACAAACAGGAACCTGAGGATCTTTTGGCGCAGGGTTTACTACAGAATTGAATGGATTAGTGGAAACATTTAGTTTCAGAGGCAAGTTAGCCTGACCTTCATAAATAGTTCCTGTCCGGGGAGGATCCTCAAACAGAGTTAGACCTCCATTAACACTTATTCTGTCATCATCATTAATCATACTACCCTCACGCTCAGAGTCACTACTACCTGAAACTTCATACTCCCTAACCAAATGTTCAGCCTCAGCCAGACCTTGAGCAACTTTGCTTTTAACAGCTACCAACAATTGATTTTTCGTATCCGCTGCCCTCAACGGAATACCCAACCACCGGGCACAGCTTACTAAACAAGTCTTATTTAGTACTGGCAGATGCTTAATACAATCACCTGACCCTAAAAACTCTGCGGGGTCAAACACAAAACCCTCCATTGCACCAAAATTAGCAGGGGAGAAAGGTAATACTTTACAACTAAAGAAAATATTGTCAAATTAAC
>NC_090731.1:125982552-125987552 GCF_036898095.1 Palaemon carinicauda
TTTTCCGGAAATGATGATGATAAGAAAATAACAAGTACGGTGTCTTGAGAATATATTTTAATCATTCCCTGAATGTTTTACAATTTCAGAGAAGAATGTTTACCATTTTCACTTTTGGCTTCATATTATCAAGCACTGATGTTAAAAACTTATATTGAGGTCAAATGAAAATTTCTATTCCGGTTTTTTTTTTTTTTTTCTGGGAGAGAGAGGAGTACACTGGCTAATATTCTCTGGTTAAATAATCCAGATACAGAGGGGACTGGTGTAGATTTCGTAATATAAAAGAAGAAAAATACAAGTTGAATTAAAACCAAAATAATTTATAGTCTAGAGTGAAGAGGAGGTGCATTTTCCCCATAGAAAATAGAAAGGAATGGGTATACTGCTAGGGAGTCGGTTCTTTTTTAATTCTTGGGAGATGTTCGGCATGGATGAATTTATTGATTCGTTAATATACAGTTTATGCGGTCAAGTTAAGATTTGATTGATTAAGGAAAAAGAACACAAAGCAATAGTGACGGGTTGGGATGGGCGATGAAGAGATCACAAGGACTTTGTCTTCAGAAGAAGCATTAAGGGGAACAGAGGTATCATAGGAAATGTCACTGGCAAAAGGGAAGAAGAGTTTGTTAAGCAGCAGAACAATACGGGGCAATGCTATATAAGGCGGACACCAGACGCCCTGTCACGAGCAGAGTTCGCGAAGTTATTAGATAAAAGCTCCTACCGAGGAAATGGAGAATAGCATCGTACTCATATCCGTATAATATATCTTTTAAGTTCTTATATCAGGATCCATCATATGCTCATAGACAATTTTTCGTGAAAAACTTAATTTCATTGTTTTATAATAAGGAGGATAAGGCTACATGATATCAAGGGTAGTCTAAAATTAACTTAGCTTAATCTAAGGTGTTTTGGTAAAATGGAAGTTTTGTAAAGTCAGACTGGACAATAGGTAGAGAGTTATGTAATGTATAGCTAGACTTATGTTTGATTATGAACAGGATAATTAGAAGTTAAAACTAAGTTAATTACAGGCATTGTAAATCAGGTACACAGCTAAAAAAAAATATATAGTTTCATAACGAATTTACTCATTATTTCTGGAAGCTAGAGAAACATGAATCAGACATACTGCGTTACAAGACTGTACTCAGTTTATAATAAACGAAAAGAGTGAATTGTAAAAAAAAAAGTACATCAAATCCTTCCTAACCTGCTAAAATTTATGTGACTTTTCGTTCATGTAACAAATGAATATTTATTTGCCTAGAAAACATAAAAAAATATTGTGTCATAACATTCATATTAATCGTTCCTGTAAGCAAACTCAGTAATATCCCTGTTTGAGTTTCATATTTCAGGAGTATCACTTAAGTGAGTTTTTACCTGCAAATGAGATTCTAATGCACCGTTTAACACCTTTTAGTAGTTTCTAAGCAGAAAAAGTACATACGTAAATATAATAATAATAAAAAAAAAATCATAGACAAGTATAAGAAATGTTGCTTATATGTAGCTGAAACTTATAAGAAATTTTAAGAAAAAATAAAATCTGAAATCAAAAGAATTGAACAAATGTAAGGAAGCATCAGGTTTCTTCAGGTCGTAGTGTTAAACCTCTCTCTCTCTCTCTCTCTCTCTCTCTCTCTCTCTCTCTCTCTCTCTCTCTCTCTCTCTCTCACTCACACAAACTCACACACCGTTGAACAATGGAGTTACCATTTCCTTCCGCAATTGTCAATATTTAAATGGAAATGTTCGACGCAGAATACCAATAATTTCACTATACGGTAAATAAATGTTTGACTTGATGAATTATTAAGATGCATTAATTGTGCTAAGCCTCTGGAAGAATTTCATTATTCAAATGAAGAAGAATGACAAATACATTTTCTTGTGAAAGTGATGCTGAAAAAATAAATTAATAATTTTAGTAAAGAATTTCTATCATGAATACAAGTATTAACTAAAGGAAAACGCCATGCCATGTCTAAGGATCTTAAGTGTTGAGACTCCACAGTTATTTATGGTTTTATATTAAACAACAATATATACCTGTGGATTTTTAATACCGAAAATATCAGTATTGATATTATTGAATATCTTTCTATTCTATTCAAAATCTTTTCTGAATCTAGATTTCATAAATAGATGTTATAGGTATGTTTTATAAACAGTTACATACTGCATATGTCATCTGAGAACAGTAAACTGAGCGTAGTGAAACGGCCTTTATACATAAGTTAGAGAGCTTCAATGGTTGATATTTCAGTGGAGATTCAATATCTGAACAGCCATGACATTTGTCTATAATTGAATTCTGATGTGGATACTGATATTGACAAATAAGGAAACATTTATTTTAGGCATCTTTTAGGCAACTAACGTAAAAGGTAATACGTTGAAAGTAAAAAGAATAATAAGTACGAATGAAAGTGAAGCATTCCAAAAGATGTGAGGTGATAATTTGTTTAGCGCCAAAATGGCAACAGTGTGTTACCTTTCTACGCGTCTTCAATATTTGTATGCGTAGAGTGATACGATTTGTCAAACATCAAAATTATACTTAATCTCCAATCAATATAATACGAGGATCTTAAGTATAGTGAGAACAAAATGATGTTTCAAATTGATGCAGTACTGATTCAGAATAATGAACAGAAACTGCATAACCTGCTAGAAAATATTTATAATGTTTACAAAATGAGAATTGAGAATATATTTGAGCAATATTAGGGTTATACAAAAAAAGGTTAAATATATAAACCAAAAACTGTTAAATAAAATAATTTTCCTAAAAGACATTGCCCAAATAATTAAGCAAGTACATTGTGTTTCTGAACCTAATTAATGAACGATATCTTCAAAATGAGTTATATCTTAAAACCTCTGTAATATTGAGGTCATGGAATAGTATTTTTTCGATGTCTTCCTACCCAATTTAAAATATTTCTCAATTTGTAAGAACTGATCACCATAGATTCATTATTAAGTGTTCGGCTTCAGCTAATGAAAACTAAGTGTATGATGGCGTCCATTTTTTTTTTTTTCAGCTGAAAGTATTATCCATCATGGAAACTCCGTATAATTCCAATGTGATACATATTTAGTTACCTAATGCTTTCTTGTTTCAAACATGTATTAGAATATGCCTTAGAATGAATGAATACTACAATGCATTCTGTTTTCCGTTCAAGTGACGAATGTAAATAAAGCATTATTACAAAATAATGGAATAATACTATTCAACATAAAACTATTATAGCCTGAACAGTTATTTGACAAGAGCAATTATCAATAAATTATTGTTAATGCAAAATTTATTATAGGCACTCTCCTGTCATCCCTGATTAAGAGTTATAGTTATTGAGATTATCTCTCCTTTGTAGCATCTTATTCTTCTTTGAAGCCAACCATAACAACATCCTTATACTGTATTAACGAATATATTATTGGAACTGTCTGGGTCATTTGGTAGATCTTTGATAAAGGATCATCCTACAACCAGTACTCATTTATCCTCTGCACTAATGAAGCTAATTTGGTTATCTTGATTGAAATTTTTCGACCATTTGGTATAATTATTAATTGAGAGTATTGTGCCTCCGTAAATCTTATATTGCGACGGACCGTCAGTAATTTTTTTCATGGAACAAATTATCATAACTGATTTTTTAATTAATTGGTGTAAGGTGCTCAAGAATTATATGCTCCTCTACACGAAGAAGCAGGTGTGCAGAGTATACCACTGCCATAATATACATGAATTCTATTTACACCTCATCAAAGATTGGATGCACCAATGTCATATGATTTTTGAGATTAGAAAACCAAGAATGGAAACAAAGATATTAATATAACAAGAAATGAAAAAAAAAAAAATCCTTGTTGTAGAAAACATAAAAAAAATGAGCAGTAATAACTTTTCTCCAAATTTCTGGACTCTGGGAAATTAATAGAGTTATTAATGGACAAACATGACTGAATGATACAATTCGATAAATTTTATTTCAAAACGTGCTTGAATAAATACACATGCTTGTAAAAACATCGAATCCTTCATAGAGTTGAAATGGAAAAATCTTAAAGGATAATCACTGTGGGCAGATTTTAAGATAAAAAAAATAAACCCAGCCCCTTTCCCTAGAATTGTGAGTCTCCTAGGTAGCTTCCTTTGGCAGATATGAAAAGGGGCAATAAGTTTTTTGAACGGAACTACTTCAATTATTTCAGGAGTAGGCAAATCCATAACTACCAAATGTGTTTCTCTACTTGATGATTAGGATTCATAGTTATTTTTTTTTTAGCGTGTCTTATACAGTTGCACATAGAAATATGCTAACATGACATTGTCATTTTCTTTACAAATAACGATTACAAAGAAGCGCCACCCTCTCGAGATGACAGTTGTTTGCGTTCCAAAGATTTAATATAAGAAGTTATTGGTTCCAAATGTTCTGTGAAATTCCTCTTGCTTATGATATAACTATTTTTTTTATAAATATGTATACAAAAATAACAATTATCCATTCATCTTTACAGTAAAATATTTTGCAAGAAAATTTAAAAATTTTGCTGTAAATACCACTGTTTTGGTAAGTTTTAGCAATCACAGGTCCTAAATTATTCAATTTCACCATAGAATTATAACATGGGTTGGAAGTATTATTTCAACCTAAACAAACCTTTTCTGTAAATGGTAACACAACTGTCGAGTATTTTATCCAACTTGTTTGCATATTACCTTTTACGTAAATAAGTAACCAGCTGTTACTTTTTGTTGTTTGTTTAGAATTCCTTCATTCTTTTTTATTATGATGACTTGTTCATTGTATCATTTATACGAATAATCACGTACATTATGAAGTATGTTGACTGGTGGGTGAATAAAGGAGAATAACATTGAATAATATAATATATTTTGTATTATATATCATAATGGCCTCTATGACTCGATTATTTCTTGCAGCAAAAACTTTACTTGTACAGAT
>NC_090731.1:126000052-126010052 GCF_036898095.1 Palaemon carinicauda
TATAACAAGAAAAGGAAATACGGTATTATAAGATGTTGCCAGAGGAACCGAAGATAAATTGATGAATAATATGAAGGCCAAATAAACCTGGATTACTTTTTATAGTGATATCTACCTAAATGGTTATGCGCATGAAAGCTGAAAAAAACACTAAATAGAAGAACCGATATTACTATCATCCTTATTATACTATATTATTATTATCATTAGATGTATTTTAAATATATCTATCACAAGTGAAAATTATATATTCATAAAATAGGAGATAAGTGTCATCTCTGTGATTAACACGCATTATCAAAACGAAATTTCTCCGTGACAAAAAAAAAAATATACTGATGAAAATAAATACAACTAGAGTTAAAGACCGAAAAAGAAATTCGATGTTTTTTTTTTTTTTTTTTATTTTAAGGATAATGATAAAGTTTGATTTGAATGTTGTTTCTTATTAGAATTTGTTGAATGAAGAGATATATTTTTTTCGATCAATATCATGTAACTAAAATTGATTTAAATAACAAGAGGAAATCATAGCTCTTCAAATGACAGTAAAAATATTTATCATTATGACGCCACTTTGAAGGTAATACTGATTTAAAGTTGCTATAAAAATATACCCAAAGCTGTTGAGTTCAACCTCCTTAAAATCTGTCATAAGCAACTTATCTACATTAGAAAAGGAAATTTACTGTAATCGGAAAATAAAAAAATTACCAAAATGAGAAGGAAAGATGATCTAACTTCTTTATGAAATTTATGCGTAAGGCAATAGTTATAATAATGAATCGTTGTAAGTGGGTTTTATGATAAAGTAATCATATAAAAATTTATTAACAATAAAGTTGTATATGTAACTTATAAACAAGGCATACACGATGTAATGATAAAACTGTTAAGTACAAAAACGAAAAAAGTGTTTGAGCACTTCGCTTCTGTAATAGATTGAAATATCGAACTATTCAACTCAACTTCTACCATTTACAAGAAAAATAACCTTCATTATCCAATCATTCATCCAATGGTTTCCTCTAATTATTTAGTCAAAGATTTCTTAAACCTCTAATTTTCCAGCCGTAGCTCTCCAAAAAAATGACGGCATATTGTATCATTATAGGTTGAGTGGAAATGTGTTCTAAGTTTGATAAAGTTTTCTTCAACTAAAAAATATCAAATGGAAAATATCGTGATACAATATGACAGGAAAATTTGATTCTCTCTCTCTCTCTCTCTCTCTCTCTCTCTCTCTCTCTCTCTCTCTCTCTCTCTCTCTCTCTCTCTCTCTCTCTCTCTTAATATAAGTATATAAACAGATATATGAAGGCATGTTTTGATATATATATATATATATATATATATATATATATATATATATATATATATATATATATATATATATATATATATATATATTTGGGCTCAAGCCATGTCGTCCTGATGGAAGTTCCTATAGGGTAGCTTCCTAGGGTATATTACAACTACGGCGATATTCCCAGAGAATTTACCTTAAGGTACCAGAATTCTAACTCCTGGAGCGAATATCCCTCCTGAAAGGGATATCGCAACATATCAGAGGACGTATTCTTGACACGCCACATGGCAATCTCCATCCCGAACAGAGATTTCGTCTCGCAGGGGGCAATTGGCAAGAAACGAATTCGGGAAAGAAAAAGGGGGAGCCGCTCCCAAGGCTCCCTATCTCCCGATTCGTAAGCGTGCCTGGCGCCAATCCTGGCGCCATCTGTATTCCTTTTTGCGTAGCTTAACAACTCGGTGTTTTTTCCTGTGTTTCTCGCAAATCTTGGATTTATTCTGCTTTTCATGGCTTCTCCGTCTTCGTCGGCCTCTGATAAGTTGAGTACCATGTCTTTTATGTATAAATGTAGGCTCTTGGTAAATTTTTGAGTGATTAATAGGATTAATCTTTGTTACAAGAGCCGTAGCCTACCGGAGGCGTCATGGACGCTGTCACTTGCTAGGTATAAGTTTAGTTAGTCAGAGCGACATTCCCGGTTGTTTTGCTTTAATAAATTTTTAGCTATTTAACATTACATAGGATTTCCTTTCGTGCTTAGTAGTATTTTGGCGAAGTATTCGCCATTCTGGCCTACGCTAAGCCATGTAGCCTAGTCTTTTGGTCCTAATACTTCATGCATGATTTTGGGTTTTCCGAGTGTATTAAAGTTTTATTGAAGCTTTAGGCTATGTTTTATACATTTAAGATTGTGTGGAATATTTCCAAGATAGTATACGAGTGAGTTTCGGTGATTTAGGTAATCGATTCTCTTGGTGCCTAGGCTAAGTTGCTTATAGAGCCTTAGTATACTTTCTCATACTCCCCGGTTGCTTTCTTTTCTTCGGAGAAGGTCTGCAATCCCTTTCCCTCTGTTTAAGCCTTGGGCTTATCCCTAAGTGGTTTTTTCCTAATTAATTTTCGATAAAACTATACTGGGGTGTTACTGTACCTTCCTGTTCCAGTAAGTCTGGTTCAAAGAGGGACAGAACAACAGAGTTTTTTAGTCTGAGTCTGTGTTTGTCTGGCTTGGGGTAGAGTCTCCCTCGCTGGCCTGACACAGACAAAGGTGGCTTAGCCTCCTTAGGTCACTACCGAAGGTTTCTGTGGATATGATTCCTTCTTTTGTGATCTACCAGACTAGTCCTTGTTGCTGTTCTCGGGGGAGGATAAGTTTCTTTCCCTGGGAGTGGCAACACCTTCCTTGCTTTGGTGCTCTGGGAGCTGGCAAGTATTGCTGGCCTCCCCCCTTAGATCTCTCTTAGGCTAAGATAAGTTTCTTGGCTGCGGGTGATCCGTCACTAAAGCAAGGTTGGTAGGACCCTCTTTTGTCCCTTCCCCCTCTATCTCTGTAATGGCCTAGCCATTACAGTACTGTACGCCATTTTACATCTGGACCTAGAATAGGTTAGGATGTGGAATTGACTCAGTCCCTTGCCGGCCGGCAGAGCTGCTGGCCGGCAAGGGTCTTCTGTTTTGAGTGCTGCCCGGACCTCCATTGGTCCCTCATCCATGCCTGCCTGCAGAGTCAGACGGCATTGGTCAGGAAGCCTGAATTAGATTCTCCCCCTTCCTTATATGCACTCTTTCGGATTGCCGGGCTTGGAGGTAGTATACACTCTTATCCCGGCATCTATTCTGTTTTTCTTCTAGTGCTGTACCCGACCCGGCTGCCGGCCTATGAGGCCTGCAGCCGGGCAGTTGTAGTCCTCTGGTTCTTTTGCTGCCGGCTGGCATCGGTCCTGTACCTTTGCCGGCCGGCTAATGTCAGCCCTTGTCTGCCGGTCGCCAAGAGTGTGGCCGGCAGCCGGGTACTACCGTGTGTAGTGGTCGGTCAGCAGTCATTGCCGACCGACATTGGCTGTTGCCAGCCGGCAGTTACTGCCGGCCGGCACATGCATTTGAACCAGCGTTCTGCCGCCTTATAGCTGTTAAGTAGTATAATTTAAAGCTAGTTATGGTGTGTGCCGGCTGGCAAGTGCCGGCCGGCACATAACCTCCTATACTGTACCAGTATTCTTCAGTATAACAGATACTGTAAGAAGAAAACTATAGTATGGGTTTTGGTACAGCACTTTTGTGTTTTCTTGCAGCCCTTTGCTGTTGCCCTACAGATAGGAAAGTGAGTTCTTTCCTGTCTATTATCCAGGATTTTAAAATCATTGCTTAGGTGTGAGCTCCACCTGTTTCCTCTGGAAACTTTGCATTGGTTACTCTAGAAGAGATTAACCATTCGATTTTATTATCTGGAAGGCAGCAACAATGGGTTGTGAGGGAAACACAAGTGTGTGTCTTTCCTTTCTGAATTGTTATGCTATACTATGCATATCCAGTGATACATAGTTCACTTGATACTAATGGAAATTTCCTCTCTTTACAGGAGGACCTTCCGAAGTGCGGAAATGTTTTCTGCAACGTCCGCAGCAAGAATCTCTGCGGACATGAGTTTTGTAGGAGACACGCAGCATGCGCTGTCTCCAAGGATGATCTCCAGTATTGGGACCCTCAGGTAAGTACTGTGTGCACTAACCTGATTACTGAGGCTTTTGATTTCCCTAGGACGGCGGAATCAAGGGATATAGCAAGGGAGAAGCTTCGTACCTGGGTAAGGAGCTTCCAAAAGAACACCTCTGGCCCTTATCTTCCAAGTGAGAAGATGAGGGCGTATCTTTTCCCTAAGGCATCAGCTGATGCTGTGATTCCCCAGCCTCAAGAGGAGATCCCCCATAGTCAGATCCAGGTGGATGCTGAAGTCGCGGTCGCGATGCAATACATCCAGTTAGATGACAGGATGTCTGACGTGGACGAGCGTTTGGAAGAAGACCTCCTGGCAGAAGGCCAGGATGAAGTTCAAGCCCCGGACGTCGTAGAGGAAGAGGTCGACGAGGTGTCGGCTACTCCGGTTCAGATTCCGGAGCCTATTCCCTCAACATCGGCCGGTCTCCCAGTAGAGCTGGGACAGGCCCTCTCTTCTATTCTTGGAATGATCCAACAAATGCAGAAGGAGAATCAGGAGAAGGCGGCTGCAATGGAATTGCGGATGCAGAGCCTTGCAGAATCACATGGGCCCTGAAAAGGCTCAATGTGAAAGACCTTCCCTTGTGCTCAGATGCTAAACCATGTGTCCGGCTGAGGAAGGAACCAGCTTCAAAGGAGGAGACAGAGCCGAAGGAGGTCATAGTGATGGACCATACTAAGGCTCAAGCTCTGCTTTCATCCTCGTTGAAAGAGAGGGGCTTCTCTAACTAAAAAGTAGCTGCATTGAGCAAGAAGCTCCCTTCCTTTGTGTCCTCTCCTACTAGAGCCTTCCCCTTTTTACAGAAAGGGTTTGCGGCTGTACTAAAAGCAGTCGAGGCCGACAAGCCTTGCCCCTCCCTGGAGGAGTGTAAACCCTTGTCGCGGGCCCTACCTATGGACCACAAAGACTGGAAGGACGTCCATCTTACGTTCTCAGTTGGGAAGTTGGAGGCTGATATCGCCGGACGTCAGTTCGGCGAGGACCTCCCTAAGCTGTCTGACTTTCTCTTGCAGAGAGAGTTCGAGACAAAAGAAAGACTGGCTGCCTCAATGTCTCTTCAGACTACTCTTGAGACGATGGCAAGTGACCCCAAGGTCCATGAAATGTTCATGGTGGTGGCCAAGACTCATCTGGCCACAGTGACGACGGACCTTTATGGCTTCGTCAAGGCGAGGAGAGCTTGTAGGGAGTTCGTGTTCACCTCGGCTACGGTGAGGCACGAGCCAAGGAAACTAATCTCCTCCAACATTTGGGGCAAAGACCTTTTCCCTACCGATTTGGTCAAAGAAGTAGTTGATAAGGCCGCCTTGGAGAATAGAAACCTTCTCCAGAGGTGGGACCTGGCTATCAAAAGAAAGTCTTCCCCGGATGAGGGTCCTCAACCAAAGAGGAAGACTATGAGGACTAGGCTACCGTCTCGGCCAGCCAAGCCTCTTAGACAGCAACAGCAACTGCAATTTCCATTGCCTCCAGTGCCCCAGATCGTGGCACAAACCCCGACCACCTTTCAGTGGGTACCCCAGGCCGTGGCGACACAGTCCACGGCATTCACCCCATCGTTCGAAGGGCAGTCTACTTCCTTTCGAGCAAAGCCTAGAGGGGCAGCCAGAGGCTCGTCTGGGCGCCCCTCAAGGGGAAGGGGATTCAGGGGTGGTCGTGGTCAGGGAGGCAAGACCTCGGGACGGCAGTCCAAGTGGGATGATACCGGTAGGAGGGAGACTTCTGAAATTTCGGGATCGGTGGACCTTCGATCCCTGGGCCCACAGCCTACTCAAGAATGGACTGGGCTGGAGCTGGTACAGCACTCCAACCCCGGGCCTTCGGGTTTTCCAACACTCCACCCCCGTTCTGGAGGAGTACGTTCAAGAACTGTTGGAGAAAAATGTGATCCGAAAGGTGAAGTCCATCAAATTCCAAGGGAGGCTGTTTTGTGTTCCCAAGAAAGACTCGGAAAAGCTCAGAGTCATTCTGGACTTGTCGCCACTCAACAAGTTCATAGTGTATTACAATTCAAGATGCTAACACTGCAACACATAAGGACCTTACTGCCCAAGAGGGCATATTCCGTCTCTATAGACCTGTCAGACGCCTATTGGCACATTCCAATCAACCGTCGACTCTCCCCCTACCTAGGGTTCAGGCTACAACGAAGATTATACGCCTTCAGAGCCATGCCATTCGGGCTAAACATAGCCCCAAGGATTTTTATGAAGCTTGCGAGCGTAGCTCTCAAACAATTACGCCTAAAGGGAATTCAGGTAGTAGCCTACCTGGAAGACTGGTTGGTGTGGGTAGCATCCGAGACAGAATGCTTGCAAGCTTCCAGTCAAGTGATCTAGTTCCTACAGTACCTAGGTTTCAAGATCAACAGATAAAAGTCTCGACTTTCTCCATCTCAAAAGTTCCAGTGGCTGGGAATCCACTGGGACCTTTTGTCACACCATTTCTCCATCCCGGCGAAGAAAAGGAAGGAGATAGCGGGTTCTGTCAAGAGACTTCTAGATTCCGAAAGGATATCAAGACGCGAACAAGAGAGGGTACTGAGCTCTCTCCAGTTTGCTTCGGTGACAGACCCAGTGCTAAGAGCACAGCTAAAGGATGCAACCGGAGTTTGGAGAAGTTATGCATCAATCGTGCGAAGAGATCTGAGAAGACCAGTTCCGCTTCGGCTACGTACTCTTCTCAGGCCTTGGTCCCAAGCCAGACTTCTAAAGAAGTCGGTTCTTCTTCGGCCACCTCCCCCGTCAGTGACGATTCACTCAGACGCCTCGAAGGAGGGATGGGGAGGTCACTCTCATCGGAAAAAAGTCCAGGGGACTTGGTCCAAGCTATTCAAGACCTTTCACATAAACTTTCTAGAAGCTATGGTAGTGCTCCTTACCTTAAAGAAAGTTTCCCCGCGTCACTCGATCCACATAAGGTTGGTGATAGACAGTGAGGTAGTTGTGAGATGCTTGAATCAACAAGGATCGAGGTCACCACCTCTTAACCTGGTGATGTTGGCCATCTTCCGATTTGCGGAAAAGAAGAAGTGGTACCTGTCGGCAGTTCACCTTCAAGGAGTCCGCAATGTGGCAGTGGACGCTCTATCCAGGTTCACACCGATAGAGTTGGAATGATCCTTAGACGCAGGATCATTCTCCTTCATTCTGAATCAAGTCCCAGAACTGCAGATAGACCTCTTTGCGACGAAAGACAACAAGAAGTTGCCCCTGTACGTGTCCCCGTACGAGGACCCCTTAGCGGAAGCAGTGGACGTGATGTCCCTCAACTGGAACAGAGGGTCCAGGATTTATCTGTTCCCTCCTCACAACCTTCTGTTGAAGGTCCTCAACAAACTGAGATCCTTCAAGGGGGTAGCGGCAATAGTAGCCCACAAGTGGCCGAACAGCGTGTGGCTCCCCCTGGCATTGGAACTACAGCTTAAGTTTGTACCGCTACCAGATCCAGTTCTGACCCAGCGAGTCCAGAAGTCGACTGTCTGCGCTTCATTACAGAAAACCCGGACCCTGCAGCTCATGATTTTCTCTCCCTAGCGGTGAGAAAGCGTTTCGGGATTTCGAAAGCCAGCATAGACTTCCTAGAGGAATATAAGTGCAAATCTACTAGAAGGCAATATGAGTCATCTGGGAGAAAATGGGTGGCCTTTGTCAAGGCGAAGAATCCGCAGGAGATCTCAACAGACTTCTGCTTATCTTTCTTCATCCACCTCCATGGTCAAGGATTGGCAGCTAACGCGATTTCAGCGTGTAAGTCTGCTTTAACAAGACCCATTCTATATGCCTTCCAGGTCGACCTAGGTAACGAGTTCTTTAATAAAGTTCCGAAAGCCTGCGCTAGGCTCAGACCTTCAGCACCTCCAAAGGCCATTTCATGGTCTTTAGACAAAGTTCTTCATTTCGCTTCTCTGTTGTGCAATGAAGAGTGTTCGTTAAAGGATTTGACACAAAAAGTTATTTTCCTATTTGCACTCGCGTCCGGGGCCAGGGTTAGTGAGACTGTAGCCCTCTCGAGAGAGGCAGGTCGTGTTCAGTTCCTGGATGGGGGAGAACTGAACCTGTTTCCGGATCCTACGTTTCTCGCCAAGAATGAGTTACCCACCAACAGGTGGGGTCCCTGGAGAATCTGCCCTCTGAAAGAAGATGCATCTCTATGTCCAGTAGAATGCCTAAAGGTCTATCTTCATAGAACTTCAGACTTCAAGGGTGGTCAACTATTCAGGGGAGAAACATCAGGCTCAAATTTATCTCTGAATCAACTCAGAGCGAAAATCACATATTTTATTCGCAGAGCGGATCCTGACAGTACACCCGCAGGTCACGATCCGAGGAAAGTTGCCTCATCCTTAAATTTCGCCACTATGCGAAGCAAGTAGAGGAACTAAAGAGATCTGTGGTAGCAGTGGGTCGCGTCGTTAACCCTACTGTTTAACTCTGCAAGGAACAGTGGTTTTAATTGGGACGATTAATTCCAGGGTGAGTGTGTAGTTACATACCGTACTACAAACTAAGTGAGGGCACTGAGTTGCCCATGTAGACTGTTCCATTTCCAAAGGTGAACCTAGCATAAGTGCAGACATGTTTGCCGAGCGTTTCTAACGCTAATGTCATTGATTTGTAATACAGACTTTTATGACTTTGATACCTCGGTATCTTAAAAGTGGCATTTAATGTGTTTTCTTTCAGATAAACAAGTTCTGTTTACTATCATACTTATGCTTAAAGTTTTGGGTTATCCTCTTCTTATATATATATATATATATATATATATATATATATATATATATATATATATATATATATATATATATATATATATATATATATATATATATATATATATATATATATATATATATATATATATATATATGTATATATATATATATATATATATATATATATATATATATATATATATATATATATATATATATATATATATAATTGTGGTTAACCTGTCTGTTTATTGTCTGTCACTGAACTTGTTCTTGAGAACCTTGCGTCTCCTTCACCTGTGTCAATTTATTGGTATAATTGAGGTTTCATTCTATGTACCTTTTCTGGGATAATTCTAATAGAATTGTTCCTTTATGCAAGGTATGTTGCATTGGTTTATGCTTTCCCTTAACGGGAGAACCCCATCCCATAAGGGGACGATGGGGGTTTTACTAGTTTCTTCCTATGCGGATATAAACCTTTGTCCAATACAAGTATTGTGCGGAGAACTGTTCGATATTTCATATTGACGCAGTGGTTCTTTACAAACTATGCCTTACTTAATATAGGGCGAGACCACTATATTAGCTTGCCTGGTATTCATACATAGGTATATGTACTCTTCGAGCCTTTTCCAGAGTCTAGTAGGACTCTTCCCTGTAGGGGGCAGGAAGCTCTAACATGGTTTATAGTTAGTTGAAAAGATGTATAATGGTAACATCTTAGGTCTCTAGGTCTAGTCGACCGGGAAAAATTACATCCGGGGAGTACGGCACGTTCTGAGAATTCACAGATACAGTAATGCTCTGGTATACTTCCATCAGGACGACATGGCTTGAGCCCAAAAAACGGATTTTGAGCGAAGCGAAAAATCTATTTTTGGGTGAGATGGCCATGTCGTCCTGATGGACCCGCCCTTGCCTTTCTAAGAAAGGGCTGTAGGACCCCTCCCTACATACAGTATCTGTAGCACCTCGTGTACGCTACAAGGAATACAGATGGCGCCAGGATTGGCGCCAGGCACGCTTACGAATCGGGAGATAGGGAGCCTTGGGAGCGGCTCCCCCTTTTTCTTTCCCGAATTCGTTTCTTGCCAATTGCCGCCTGCGAGACGAAATCTCTGTTCGGGATGCAGATTGCCATGTGGCGTATCAAGAATACGTCCTCTGATATGTCGCGATATCCCTTTCAGGAGGGATATTCGCTCCAGGAGTTAGAATTCTGGTACCTTAAGGTAAATTCTCTGGGAATATC
>NC_090731.1:126015052-126020052 GCF_036898095.1 Palaemon carinicauda
AAAAGGCTTCTACTCAATCTATATTTATAAGGATACTCTCGATTTTACTCCATCATTTGACTTGAACATTACTGTTTATATATTCATTAGGAAAATTTTTCATTATTTACTTATTCAAAATATTAATAATTCTGGAAATTAAATCTTGAATTTCAGTTATATACAGTCTTAAAAAGTAAAACGACTAACTCAATCAATTAACACGATAAAAAACATATCTCTAAGTATTATTTTTTTCTTTTTCTGATGATATGAATTCAGTCTTCAAAAACTTTTGCTGTATTGTGTGCAAAAAGGCGAATCAATTAGATATATTATTCGACCAGACAATTTCCCAACCGAGAGTGAAGGATGAAATATGAATGTGTCAATCATATCATTTCCCGATAAAGATGTCGTGAAATATTTCTCGAGTTTTGGTTATCATATCAGTGCTTCCGTGGTATATGTAGCTTTTTCTTTATCATCACATATATACGCTATATCCGTAGTTGTATTGTGAGGGCTTTAATTTTTCATGTTATTTGAACCACTTATTAATAAAAACAATAGAAAAATACTTTCCTTAATAAAAGTTCGCCTCATCCTCTTCAAATAACCTAAACAATCACAAAAAATAGTATGCAAATATTAGCTATTTTCTTATCCATGAAGGATCAGGTTTATGGAGTGTACCACTTATATAAAATGTATAAATTGTATTTGCACTTCATCAAAGAGTTTGACACACCTATTTCATTGGAATTTTGAAGGCAGGAAATCAGGACCGAAAAAAAATATATTAATTTTTTTTACAAATTGAAGTCATAATACTTCTCCAATTGTATGCATTGTTTGGAAATTTATAAACATTATTGATTGACAAACAAGATTGAATAGGCAAATTACATAAGCTCTATGTTGAAAAGTGCTTGGATAAATACACATGCTTGTAAAAAAAAATCTAAGACTTTAGTGTAGGAGTGAAAATTTTTGAGGGATAATCGCTGTGGCAACATTTTGAAGTAGAATATATCAACCAGGCACCTTCCTCTATAATTGGTACTGCTATGTAGCTCCTATTAGAAACCCTGATAATGAGTGATAGAGTTTAGGAACCAAAATACTTCAAATATTATAGAAGTAGTAAAAAATTAAACCAGAGATTTTGTTTCACTACTTATTGATTAAGTGGTATAATTTAATTTTTTTCTCTTATATCCGTAAGTGTTGTACGATTGCAAATAAAGAATTACATTATATATCCTATACATTATCTGCTATTTAATGACTTCCTCAATGTTTTTTATTTGTTTATTTTTTTTTCTTTTTATTTTTACAAACGACTATGTTTAAGCAGCTTCACTCTCTAAAGATGACAGTTTCGTTGATTTGACGTATGAAATTTTTGTTAGTGGTATTTCATTTCAAATGATAAAAAAAAAATCTATGAAATTTCAAGTATTTATGACATAATTCTTTTTGTATCGTCCGGTATATATACATGACGATAATCCATTAAACCTTACTGGAAAATATTTTGCAAGAAAAGGTTTTAATTTGCTTTAAATACCATTGGTTGTGGTAAATGATGGGAATCACAGGTCATAAAATTATTCAAGTTCACCAAGAAAATATTTGATTGGTTATAAGCATCATTTCAACCTAAAGAACCATTCGTCTGTGAATGGTAAACCAATTGTTGAGAATTTCATCCAACTTATTTGCATATTACCTATAATGTAAGTGTATAAACAGTTGTTTCTTTTTGTTGTTTGTTTAAAACTCCTGTATTCTTTGATGTCAAGGTGACTCGTCTTAGTGTTTTATATATATATATATATATATATATATATATATATATATATATATATATATATATATATATATATATATATATATATATATATATGTATATATATATATATATATATATATATATATATATATATATATATATACACACACACACACACACACATATATATATATATATATATATATATATATATATATATATATATATATATATATATATATATATATATATATATATATATATATATATATGAGTCATCAAATGTATTATGGAGTATGTTCACTGGTTGCAGAATAAAGAAGAATAGCATTGAAGAATGGAATGAAATATGTATTGGTTTGATAATGACCCAAGTGGTTCAAATACCAGTCACTCGATTATTTCTTACAGCAAGGACTTACTTGTACCGTTGATATTATATTTCTTAACCATTATTTATAATCACGCCTTGAAGTGTCGCTGTACATGTGTTATGTCCATTAGGAATTTAAAATGATGAAAACCTTTTCTCATACCTGCAATAGATTTTTCCTTCAGAAGAAGTAAAATTGCCTTTCTTGATTTGAAGACATGTCTGATCATAGTGGATTATGGTACGAAGTGATTGATACTGTTATGTGAACTGAGTTGAACTTAAGTAATCAGTACTTTTACTGGGAATGTCAATAAGTTTGCGTGTATACAAATGTATATAATTGGAGAACTTCGAAATTTCTCTTATTGTCATCTAGTAACTAAACCAGTATTGAAATGAAACTAGTTTGCTTTCTGTTGTTATCCGGTTGAAATTTTCAATGCAGTGTTTAAAAAGATATATTTTACAAAAACCTTTTTTTTCAATATATTACAAATTGAACTTGCTGGTAATCCCCTCTCACATCGAACTGCTGCATGCATATATAGAAAGAAATTAGGATTTTCACGTATAAGAAAATTATTTAGTCCTAGTTATTCGGGTCTTTTTTTTTTCATCAATAAAAGAAAAATTTATTGTATTCGGTAATAATGCTTCCCTGTGTTATGCTCTTATGTGTTAAGAATTTATTTGGGGAAGAAGATTGAATTTTGATTGTGAACTCGAATGAATGAAACTGATGGAATAACATACCACATATAATACTTGTCACTTGTTTTTTATATTAAACATAAATTCTATTTAGAGAAGTGTTGTAATGAAACTTTCTAAGAAAATAATAATTCAGAAATTATTTTTCCCTCCTGTCTCGACCTAATAAGAACATCGTAAAATGAAGCTATATTTAAGAATTAAGCAACGTCGAGATATACTAGCGTCCAAACTCCGAAATAATATGCTCTGCCTATTTGCACAATTCATGTCCATATCATTGGCCTAAAATCTCTCTCTCTCTCTCTCTCTCTCTCTCTCTCTCTCTCTCTCTCTCTCTCTCTCTCATGAAATATATTTAGTTCCTTCCCTTAAAAATTAAATAAAACAATTCATCTTTTCCTTCAGAAAGGAAAATGGATAGCTGTTTTCTCATAAGAAAATAGATAAATAGAAAAAGGTGAAAGAGGCAACGTAGTTTCTGCTGCAAACAAATCAATTATAAGGATATATGGCTTTTGAAATCCTCTTATCAAGGCTCAAAGTATTTTGATTTATTGGCTTAGATAATCTACTTGTCACAATGATTTAATCGTAAACTAGTTTATCTAAATGATTACTGTTTTAAATCTAGCATTAGTTTGGAAGCTAGCTTTTTATATTTATAATTTATTGTCTGTATCACAGTTTTTTTTTTTTTTTTTTTTTTTTTTTTTTCTTTTTTTTTTTTTTTTTTTACTTAATACTGTTACTATAAATATAGCGTCCACCTCATCTGGATGAAACTGATTTCATGCTGCTATGTAGTCAAAACCAACCTCCCGTGGGGAACATATTGTCACCTGATGGAATGAACTGAAGTTTATATCCCATCGGGGATTACAAGAGGTCCATGATCGAAATTGCCCAGTGCTAACAGGTCACCTGGATTACGATATAGGGAAAGTTGTGATAGTTGAAGTTATGGTAGCTTTAAGTTACGACCTACTGGTACCTATGTACTCACTGCGCGAAAATAAGATGAAGAAAAAAGAAGAGGCTGGACCAATCCGCACAAAATGTATATAATACGAAGACTTCAGAGACGCGCTTTGTGAAACTGAGAAAGAAAGTATTAAAATAATTAAAATACGAAAAGAAGTGGCAGAAAAAAATTCGAAGAAAACAGAGAAGAAAAGAATGAAGAAAAATATAAGACTCAAAGGGGAAAGAAAATGCAGAGTAAAATTAGTGTTACAAAGGAAAAGAGATGCATAAAAAGAATGCCAAGAATTTTTCAAGCAAAATAAGGATGGAAAGGATGGACTAAAAATAGACGAGGGAAGTGCTCAAGGGAAAGGGCAAGAAAATATAAGACAGCAAAAGGAACTCCATAAATCTGGGATTTTGGAAAATACGAAATATTTTTAATTGAACCTGGCTTCACGTGGAAAATGTGATTTCATAGAATACTGTGTCAACACACACACACACACACACACACACACATATATATATATATATATATATATATATATATATATATATATATTATAATTATTACTAGCCAAGCTACAACCCTAGTTGGGAAAGCAAGATGCTATAAGCCCAGGGGCTCCAATAGGGAAAAATAGCCCAGTGAGGAAAGGAAATAAGGACATAAATAAATGATGGGAACAAACTAACAATAAATCATTCTAAAAACAGTAACAACGTCAATATAGATATGTCGTATATAAACTATCAACAACGTCAAAATCAGATATGTTATATATAAACTATAAAAAGACACATGTCAGCCTGGTCAACATAATAACATTTTCTCCAACTTTGAACTTTTGAAGTTCTACTGATTCAATTACCCGATTAGGAAGATCTTTCCACATTTTGGTAACAGCTGGAATAAAACATCTAGAATACTGTGTAGTATTGAGCCTCATGATGGAGTAGGCCCGGTTATTAGAATTAAGTGCCTGCCTAGTATTACAAACAGGATAGTATTGTCCAGGGAGATCTGAATGTAAACGATGGTCAGAGTTATGAAAAATCTTATGCAACATTCATAATGAACTAATTGAGCGATGGTGCCAAAGATTAATATCTAGATCAGGAATAAGAAATCTAATAGACCGTAAGTTTTTGTCCAACAAATTAAGA
>NC_090731.1:126025052-126035052 GCF_036898095.1 Palaemon carinicauda
AATAGGGTTACAACCCTATGATCACCAAGTTAACCTTTGATTATTATTTTTCCTCTTATTAAAAAAAGTTAAAGGCTTATGATCTGAATACACTGCAATCTCTTCATTATGTGGTTGATTCACATATATTAAATACTTGTTTATCACTGCGATCAGCGCCAGCAGTTTCATTTCAACTGTCGATTTGACTTGTTGCTGCTTCTGAAGCTTCGAAAACATAAAACAAACTGGGTACAGAATTCCTTCTTTATCTCCTTGCAATAAGACAGCTCTAATCCCATTATCTGATGCATCTCCTTAGATAAGGAATTTCTAGTTGAAATCTCCTTTCCGATGAGTAGACCAACCCCTGCTGTCATTCCTCAAACTGTCTTTTCGTACTCTTCATACTAAACCTTTTCAGTCGTATGACAAACGTGACATGAACGACAAAACTGGCTCATATCCATATGCCTGACATGCCAGAAAAAGTGTTTCATAATATTCTTTGTCGTCTGCCTTATTCCAAAGTGCCCCGTCTTGTGTGCGACAGTGATCACCTGACTTCTCAATGGTGCATGAACCAATATCTGACGAAATATCCCTCATTCAGCATCCCAGGGATATCGGGAGGTCTATGCTTCCTCATAAATAGCCCATCCTTAATATAATAACAGGTCAATGACCACTGTGCCTCCTCGTCCACCTCACGATACAATAACTCTATTAACGTTACATCCTTCCGTTGCAATCCTATCAGCCTTATCCTACTTCCTTGTCCTACTCTTAATGCTGAGTTTTCTATTTATTTCAGGTACATTTCTTCTTTGTCATCTTGTTTACCCGTCTGTCGTTCCTTTTCCCTCATGCTTACTCGGGAGTTCTCCTTTTGCATACCAGTAAGGGAATCCACTTCTTCGGAAAAAAAATCCTCCAAGTTAATCACCCTTTTTCTTCTTCAGCAGCCACTTTTTTTCGTCATACTCCTAGATGACACACTATTAGGAAACAGGCACGGGTAATCCTTTTCGAGTTCAGTCGTAGGACTATACCTCAAAGGTTTCTCCAGAACGTCTAATCCTTCGACAGACAATGAATCCTACACCGCATATCAAAATTACCTGTCACAAACTTGTGTGACAGTTTCAAACGGCAATAAGGTGTACCCTCTTCACCCCCTATTCCCTTCAAAATAACCGAGCCTTCTATGAGAGACTGTTCCACCAACGAGTGTACTCCTCATATCTCCACACTATGGTTACAACCTGTGTCACACAGTATCTGGACAATATCAACCTTGTGCATGTCTTCTACTGTACATGAAGGAGGACGATTCAACGATTGTTGCTGTGATACTATCACATTCTGCCTAAGGACAGTACCAGTGCTACTTCTGCTGTAACTGTTGAACTTGTTCACATAGTTATTACTAAAGTGGTTTCCATGGTTTGGCTTATACTTGACACTTGGTGGAAACTTCATACCTGAGGAGGGTTTACGACCCATAATATTATAATATTCACTCAGCGAAACAGCTTTATTAAGTTTCTTCCCTTCTCATTCTTTCTCTCTCAAGTACGTTCGAATATGTTCAGGAATTCCTCGTAGATACTGTTCTAGTAGTATCATTTCTTCTAAATCAGCCATCTTCCTCACATTAGCTGCCTTTGTCTATCTCTTAAAACTTCATCGTACCTTATAAGAGTAATCCAAGAGAGTCGTTTTCTCATCCTTCCTCAAATTTCGGAACCTTTCATTTTAATTTTGGGGTTCATCTGATACACTTACAATACGCTCCTCTTCACTTCTTGATACTCCTTCCCCTGGTCCTGAGATAAGGATAAGTAAGCACTGCATCCTTTCCCAAACAGTACACGTTGCAATAACACAGACCATTTATCTTCGAGCCATTGTATCGTCAATGTGACCTTTTCAAAATGATCAAGAATTTCTCAGGAGCCTCTTCTGTGAGCCTTAAAATTAATTTCTGGGCATTCGAAACATTAAACATGGGATCCTGTATAGCAGGGTTGCCTCTGTCTGCATTGCCAGCTGTGCATGACCATTCTTCAGCTCGAGTTTCTCACATGTCTTGCAATCTCTCTTGCCTCTTCCCTAGCATGTCTTGTGATCTCCCTCTCTGCCTTCGCACGTCGTATTTATTTTCTCTCTTCTTCTTCTCGTCTTGCTTCCATTTCTTTTTCTCTTGTCATCATCTTCAACTTGATCAAATTCTCCTCTGCTGCAATTTGTCGAAACTTAGCACCAACATCCCTTTCTGCTTTCAATCTTTAAGTTTGTGGGTCTTCTGTTACTTGCTTCGCTACAAATTCTTCTTTAGCCTTCTTCAGCATTTCACGAGCTGCTATAAGGTTTTCTTCCGACCACTTTTGCACGTTTATCAACGCTTCTCAGGCTAGACATTTGATTTGGACTGAAAAATTTCACTCGTTGCATGGCCACCACATGCCATTAAAATAAAGAACCACTGAGCTTTAGTTACATCTGCCTCTGACAACTCCTGAACATTTGGGTTATTCAGACACAACAGGACATTGAACTGTGCTAGCTTGTTCTTTACAGTATTTATTAACTCACCAAAAATATATCCTAACAATATACAAAATCCTATCAACACTATAATGTTCCAACCTTTAATCAAAACACGGCCCTGTTATCAACAATATTTAACACAGACTCGGTCGATCCCAAGGGTATGGCCACCAAAATGATATTATTATACTATGGTCCCATGTCTGGGAACTAAGAATATGATATTACATATATTACGGCTGGCAAGCTAAACAACCCTCTCGAGTTCCAAACCCACCTGTTTGTTTTTACATTAAATCTGTTACACTTGAAAATACCCATACCCGAAATCTCAAACGATTATATTACTCCATCAGAGCACTATATAAAACACTGAATATCCAAAGGGTCTCTTAAGTGCACTCATAACAAAACTGGGTAATTATTCTGAAGAATTATTCAAAACCACATCTGACTTCTATTCATTAACAGTATACGAGCAAGTATGAAATAAACACTAGTTATTGATATTGTAGGATATGCCACAGCGTTTTACGTTTTTAGTTAAGTTGGCGCTACACGTTTTCTTTGTTGATGATAAGGATGAGGAGATAAGCGAGTGTCGGGATTGCCTGATGTTTGTTTTTTATTTAATTATATACTTATGTGCACTATTTTGAATTGAATATTTCTATTGAATGGAAAACTGTATACATATTTTGTTTACTTTTTTATATGAAAAAGAAGTATTGAGTTGGTACTGAAAAATATTGTATTGTTATTGTTGGCATCTGCCCAAAAGGCCGCGATTTATGCCCGCCTTGGCGCCTTTGTTCAGTTCAGCGTGGGCAGGCTCTGGAAAGCACATGGAATTTCTGCATGCTGTGGTTCTGCAGTATTTGTGGTGTGCTGAGCTGCCCAGTGTACTCATCATAGTATTAAGTGACCAGTGTTGCTGTTAGCTAGGAGGCTGAATGCATCTGGTGGTACAGCAACTTGTACCAGTGGTTATCTGAGAATTTTAGCATTAGAATCGGCGTCTGGAAAATGTAAGTTTATTTTCTATGATAAGTGAACCTTACCTGTAGAATTACTGTATTGTATTTTACATCATTTACATTATTTGTATTTACATGATATTTACAGTAGATATATTGTTTTACATGAATATTTACATTATTTTTTTGTATATTTATTGCTGCTTTTGTTTGCAGCGTCAAACCTTGCTGCTTTGATGGAATATATGAACACCACAGAGGAAGAGTGTTTGACTTCACCCTTAGTAAAACGCCGATATTCAGAACGTAGCTGCACTGGTGGTGCAGTGTTCTACAGTTTGACGAGTACTCCAGCCTGGGTCAAGTAACGCCAGCGTGGGACAAGTGGACTTCGTCAGCCTTGTGTCTGCAACGATCGTCTGTTGTGGCCTCTATCATCTGTCACCATGTCGTCCATTTCAAGAGCTTCAGCAAAGACCAGCCAGTCGGCACTGCGTGTGCGCTTGCTTGAGGCGCAAGCAAAGCTTAAGCAAGCGGAGGAAGCAAAACAGCTAGAAGAAGAGGAATTGGCTTTGGAAATGCAAGCCAAAGCACTTGCAGCTGAAGCTGAAATGCAAGCCAAAGCACTTGCAGCTGAAGCTGAAATGCAAGCCAAAACACTTGAAATTGAAATGCAAGCCAAAGCAATTGCAGCTAAACGCAAGAGCCAAGAAGAGATTAACGGCCTGAAGTTAGACTGTGATAAACTACAGGTAGAGTATGAAATACTGTCTGAAGCTGGAACTTCATATGCTGGTTCCGCTGCTAGTAATGCTTCACAACAGGAGAAGAGGGACTCATCAGTTCAGTTGGATGTCAAAGGGATTGAGCAGTGGAGAAGTGATGTAAATTCTCACTATGAGAGTGGGAGAATCAGCAGGGTTCATGAAGCAGATGTGAATCCTACAAACGTCCACAGTGTGATGTATGACCTGAAGGGTCTTGAACATCATTCAACTCCATTGGCCCCAGATGCGACGCCTTTTATGCCAAGACGTGTTCCCTTAACTCGAGATGTGTCACAAGCAGATCTGCAAACTTCTGAAATAGTAAAGGCTCTTGATTGTACACTAGCTAGTCAGCAAGAACTAACGCGACGAATGCAGCTGCCACAGATGAAGCTGGAGCGTTTCAGTGGAGACTTAACCAAATTCTCCATGTTTAAGAATTCTTTCACCTGGATTGTGAAGTGTAATACCGACGACCCTGCACGAAGGCTAACTCACCTATACAACTGTTTAGATGGTACTCCCAAGAACCTGATTGAGAACTGTTTCCATCTACCCACTGACATTGGGTATGATTGTGCATGGGAGATATTGTGTCGTAAATACAAGAATGACAATGACCTGTCAGATGCTTATGTCAAGAAGCTATTTGATTGGAAGGAGATTAATGCAGGTGATATTGATGGCCTGGAAAATTATGCTGCATGTTTGAAGACAGTTAAGGCAGCACTTGGTAATAACTACCATCGAATAGAGCTTCAAGAAACAATGAAGAAGATTATTGAAAAGCTCCCATACAAACTGAGAGTGAGATGGGTAGCGAAATGCGAGGAACATAAGTTCAAGCTTCCAGCTCTAATAGAGTACATTGAGAAACAGGCATGTATTGCCAAGCATCTCTCTTATTATGAGTGCGACCGTCGTACCCCGAAGCCTACTGAGAAGCCATCCAAGCCTGTCAGGCCTAAGACCTTACCTGTGCACCACACGGCTTCACCAGCTAGAGGGAAATGGTATCCCTTCTGCACTAAGGAGGACCATGAACTTAAAGAGTGCTTCAAATTTGAGAGGTTGAAGCTTCTAGATCGCTGGGAGGTGATAAAGAAGGCAAGATACTGCTTCAGGTGTCTTAATGGTGAACATTCATATGCAAAATGTGAAGATGCATCCATCTGTGAAAAGTGTGGATCTCACAAGCACCATACCATGCTGCATAGTCCACCTAAGACTGCAAGCAATACAGGTGCGGCCCATGTGGGAGGCAAAAGTGCTATCGGGGGCGGTGAGAAGGCAGTTGGTGCTACAGAAGGTGGTGCGACTGCTACAGCTGGCAAGAGTGCTGCAGCCCCAAATGTGCAACCTATGTTCTCAGTGTGTGCAAGCCAGTTACCTAAGGGAAGAACAATGCTGAAGATCTTACCTGTTCTCGTAAATGGCATCCATGCAACCTATGGATTCATCGACAGTGGAGCTGCCCCAACATTGGCAGCAAGAAGCCTGATAGACAGAATGGGTCTCAAAGGAAGACCATGTAACCAGATCATGGTAACTGAAGCAGGGACTTTCACTTGTAAGGAAGTTCTGTCCCTACACATTGGTAATATTAATACTGATGAAGGAGAGCATGTGACCGACGTGTTCGTGGCTGACAAGATCAATGTGTCTATGGACCATGCCATGCGTCAAGAATGGCTGACCAAGTGGCCACATCTGAGTGACCTGGAAGTAGAGAGTCTACCTGAAGATCATCGTCAAGTAGAGCTAATCATTGGGCTAGACACGACATTGAACAGAGTGATTCTAGACCAGCGACATGGGGTGAAGGACGAGCCATCTGCCTACCTGACCAAGCTAGGGTGGGTTGTTTTCGGCCCAACAGGACCTAGATCGCCTTCAGGTCCTGCCCTTCTGTTCCATGTGTGCACTGTGGATGATACAACGGAACTTCTGCAACGCAACTTCAACCAAGACTTTTGGGAGAAAGAGACACTCTCAAAGATAGAAGATTCTTTTGAAGACAAGATATTCCTGTCTTTGCTGGACGAAACTGTTGTCCAGACAGATGGCAAGTATGTTGCTTGCTTACCCTTTAGTGACACTGAGCCTCTACCTAATAACCGTGCCATGGCAGAACGTAGGGCTCACTCCTTAAAGAAGAAATTTGAGGCAAATGAAACGTACAAGACTAAATACGTCGAACAAGTAGAGAAGTACCTTTTGAAAGGGTACGCTGAGCTTGTCCCAGTCGACAAGCTGAATCGCAGTGATGGCCGTGTGAACTACATGGCGCACCATGGTGTCAAACACCCTACCAAGGACAAGCTTAGGGTTGTCTTCGACCTTAAGGCTAAGCATGCTGGGACCTCACTCAATGACCACCTCATGCAGGGACCAGATCTCACAAGTAGTCTTGCTGGAGTGCTGCTGCGCTTCAGGGAAGGACAACATGCTGTTACTGCGGACATACAAGAAATGTTCCATCAAGTCAAGGTGCCAGAAGACGAGAGGGACTCTTTACGCTTCCTGTGGTGGCCAGGTGGAGACACCAATCAAGCTATTCAAGAGTTCAGGATGACTTCACATGTGTTTGGAGCGCGATCGTCCCCAAGTGTAGTCAACTTCTGCCTGAGACAGGCAGCACTGGACTATGGTGACAAGTATGGTGAAGACGCTTGCCATGCCGTACGACGCAACTTCTACGTTGATAACTTGTTGAAGTCAATGGACAGCGAGGAAGACTGTATCCAATTGACAAAAGACCTCATTGGACTCTGTGCTGATGGAGGATTCCGGCTGAACCAGTGGACATCTAGCAACAAGTGCATTCTCGCTGCCGTGCCTGAAGGGGAGAGAGATAAATCAGTGGCTACATTGGACCTCAGTAAGGACGAGCTGCCTACGGAGCGCGCTTTGGGTATCCACTGGGACATGAACAGTTATGAGTTCACCTTCAAGATCAACCTGAAGGAGAAGTCTAGGACACGAAGAGGAGTTCTCTCTGTAGTGGCTTCCTTGTATGATCCACTTGGTTTTGTCGCACCTTTCACCCTGAAAGGGAAGATGTTACTACAAGAACTGTGTCGTCGCAACTTACCTTGGGATGAAAAAATGAACAACGACGAAGCAAATCGCTGGAGCAGATGGACTTCCCAGCTTCAGTGTCTAGGAGACTTCAAGATCAGAAGAAGCCTGGTGCCTCCAGACTTTGGGGAGGTATCATCATACCAACTTCACCATTTTGCGGACGCAAGCCAGGCAGGATATGGTGTGGCCACGTATCTGCGCACGGTAAGCAAGAATAACCAAGTGAACAGTACACTGGTTATGGGTCGAGCTCGTGTAGCTCCCCTCAAGAGACCGAGTATTCCACAAATGGAATTGACTGCTGCTGCTGTGGCAGCTCAACTTGATTGCAAGATCAGGTCAGAACTCGATTTGGAGTTGTGTGACTCAGTGTTCTGGACCGACAGCACGTCTGTCCTGAAGTACATCTGTAACCTGTCTGCAAGATACCACACGTTTGTGATCAACCGTGTGAACCTCATCCGCGACCTCAGTGACATCACCGCTTGGAGGTATGTGAACACCTCTGCGAACCCTGCAGACCTGGCCTCTCGGGGCCTTGATGTGGACAGCTTGCTGGAGTCGTCGCTGTGGCTGACAGGACCAGAGTTCCTGTGTCAAGAGCAGGACAGTTGGCCAGCTCTTCCTGACGATGTTAAGCGAGCAGAACTAGATGGAGATCCAGAAGTTAAGCAGTCTGCGCCCATCTTCAGCATGGTAGTGCCGGAACCAATCCTAGTGGAGAAGATTGCTGCCAAGTTCTCTTCATGGACCAAGACAGTGCGAATCATCGCTCGACTGAGGCGATTAGGAACCAAGAGTGGATCAGAAGTGTTATCTGCAAACGAGATGAGTTGTGCAACAACCATAATATGGAAGAAGATTCAAGCTCAAGAGTATGGGAGTGAGATCAAATCACTCTCCAAGAAGGATTCCAAGGTGAAGAAATCCAGCAAGATTTGCAAGTTGCGACCATTTCTACAAGAAGGCTTGCTGAAGGTTGGTGGAAGACTCTGTGAAGCCACCGTCAGTGATAGCTGCAAGCACCCCATCATTCTTCCATCCAAGTCGCCAGTTGTGAGGAAGATGGTGCGATGGACCCATGAAACAAATAGCCATTGTGGGCAGAACCATCTTATGGCTGAACTAAGAAAAAACTACTGGATCGTTCATGGAAATTCAGTAGTTAGATCAGTGATACGTGACTGTGTCATCTGTAGAAGACTCAGTTGTCGGCCAGTGAATCAAGTGATGGCCGACTTGCCCTCTGACCGGATCTGTCCGGGGGATCCTCCCTTCACCAATACAGGGGCAGACTGCTTCGGTCCCTTCTTTGTGAAGCAAGGGCGCTCTACAGTGAAGCGCTGGGGAGCCATTTTTACCTGCCTGACAGTGCGAGCGATTCATCTGGAGGTTCTCAGCTCGATGGATCAAGACTCCTTTGTGAATGCAGTGAGAAGATTTACGGCCAGGCGAGGAGCTGTCAAGAGAATATGGTCAGACAACGGTACCAACCTCGTCGCAGCTGACCGAGAGCTGAAGGAAGCTCTTCAAGACTTCAAGGAAGAGGAAATTGCCCAAACCCTAGCAGCTAAGGGCATCGAGTGGCGTTTCAACCCGCCATATGCGTCACACTTCGGAGGAGTCTGGGAACGCCTCATACGCTCAGTGAGAAGAGCTCTCAGTGCAACCTGCCTGCAGCAGGTCACCACTGACGACACACTATCGACACTGTTCTGCGAAGCAGAGTCTTTGGTGAATGGAAGACCCCTAACCAAGGTAAACGACGACCCAGACTGTCCACTGCCATTGACACCTAGTATGCTGTTGACTCTGAAGAGTGCAGTGCTCCCAGTAACGAAGACTGACCAGAAGGACTTGTATGTTAGGCGCCGCTGGCGTCAAGCGCAATATCTTGCCGACCAATTCTGGAAGCGATGGCTGAGGGAGTACCTTCCATTGCTTCAAGAAAGACAGAAGTGGACCGTCCAACGGCGAGACATCCAAGTTGGCGACATCGTGCTAACTACCGACGAACGTCTCCCCAGAGGCTCGTGGCCTTTGGGGCGAGTCTTGGAAGTGACTCGAGACTCTGACAACCGAGTTAGACAAGCCAAGATTAAGACCGAGTGTGGGTTGTACTTACGTCCAGTGCAGAAAATGTGCCTTCTCCTTGAAACGGAGTGTGATGACAGTGGAGTGCCATTGGAAAAAGAGTGAACGCGGTGCGCTGCTCATATGGCGTGCTGTGTATGTGGCATATTTGCAGTGTATTTTGTATACTACAAAATAGGGGGCGGTGTAGGATATGCCACAGCGTTTTACGTTTTTAGTTAAGTTGGCGCTACACGTTTTCTTTGTTGATGATAAGGATGAGGAGATAAGCGAGTGTCGGGATTGCCTGATGTTTGTTTTTTATTTAATTATATACTTATGTGCACTATTTTGAATTTAATATTTCTATTGAATGGAAAACTGTATACATATTTTGTTTACTTTTTTATATGAAAAAGAAGTATTGAGTTGGTACTGAAAAATATTGTATTGTTATTGTTGGCATCTGCCCAAAAGGCCGCGATTTATGCCCGCCTTGGCGCCTTTGTTCAGTTCAGCGTGGGCAGGCTCTGGAAAGCACATGGAATTTCTGCATGCTGTGGTTCT
>NC_090731.1:126052552-126060052 GCF_036898095.1 Palaemon carinicauda
TATATATATATATATATATATATATATATATATATATATATATATATATATATATATATATATATATATACTGATTCTGGATCAAACGAAGAAAGATGGTAAGAAAAGGCGCTTGAGTCGTGTAGTCTGTGTATTTTTGTGTGCATGTGTGTAAGTGGATGTGTGTATATAGAGAAAATTTTACAGGCGGATGATGGACCCTGTTACAAGTATAAAATATCCAATGTCAAAATTTGTGATCATTCATGATTCAACGGAATGAATAAAACGGTCTATCTATTATTCTTCTTTATAATGCGCTGTAACTTTATATGTGCGTGTTTAGACAAATATAATGACATTTATAGAATAGCGAGGAAAAAAGAATTATTATACCGTGAGATTCTTTATAATTTTCATTTAGAAGATGACATATAAAACCTGGCATTCAAAACACAAGTTCTAACAGTTCAAAAGAGTTAAAGGATTCTTATCAAAACAAATCGTGTTCTTAAAAATAAAATAATAATAAAATAAAGAAAAAAAAAGACATCCAGCTATTGGCATCTTCTGATAGCTTAATTTCAACTGTGCTGGTAAACAGAGTGACCAGATGCACGTGGTTGTTCAATTAGAGCATCTCTTGCTTAGGAACAAGACATCTGCAATCTCTGTGGATCTCATATTCTAGAAATCTCTCTCTCTCTCTCTCTCTCTCTCTCTCTCTCTCTCTCTCTCTCTCTCTCTCTCTCTCTCTCTATAAAGTTTTCTCTGCCCTAATCACAATAGCGACAGCTTTTTCCCGTAAACATAGAGAACCTTTTTCGTTTCAATAGTTCTTGAATTCACCCACCTTGCTAAACTAAATCAAATTTTCTTATGTCGTGAAGTCGGGAAAATGTATCCAAATATGTATGTCTCTTTGAACGATAATGCAAAAAATATTACCTTGTGATTTTGCTCGAGATAATATTATACTGTATAACTTCAAGGATCATTCGAATGATTTAACTCTTGGTATATTCAGTTTAAACGAATATTCTCATAATATGATATCGTGATCATAGATTCTTCGCTCTCAACTGAAAACTTAAGGTGCAATAATGATGCTGTTTTCAGAAGCAGATCTGTTATTATATCTTTGTTAACAAGAGCTCTGTAGTTGATAATCTAGTTGCGAAAATATTGTTCAATGACTTTTAATAGGTCTAGTATATTAACATTAACTATCTCTTTATACTGGGTAATGGAATTTTGGCAAATATAGTGAGTACAGGGATGTGATATCCCGTGTTCCACAGGGTACTGTTCTGGGCCCATTACTTTTCATACTATATACATATGACATGTGGTTTGGCCTAAAAAACAAGCATGTTGCATATGCAGATGATGCTACTCATTTGCATCAATTCCATCCATTGAATGTAGATCTAGGGTTGGTGAATCCCTTAATAGAGATTTAGCTAAAATGAGTGCATGGTACAAATTATGGGGTATGAAGTTGAATCCTAACAAAACTCAAAGTATGATTGTAAGTAGGTCAAGAACGGTGGCTCCTCAACATCCGGATCTCAGTATTGATAATGTTTCTTTAAATTTGTATGAATCTTTTAAAATTTTAGGTGTGATTCTCGACATCAAATTTACTTTTGAGAAACACCTTTAGGTCTGTGTCTTCTTCAATTGCATAAAAAAACTGGCTTATTGAGAAAGTCTTTTAAGATTTTCGGTGATCAATCTAATTTGAAGAACTGTTTTAATTCTTCCATTCTACCTTGTCTTGAGTATTGTTCTCCTGTCTGGTGTTCAGCTGCTGATTCTCATCTTAATTTGTTTGACAGAAACTTACGATCTATTAAATTTATTATTCCTGATCTAGACATTAATCTTTGGCACCATCGTTCAATTATTTCATTATGTATGTTGCATAAGATTTTTTCATAACTCTGACCATCCTTTACATTCAGATCTCCCTGGACAATAGTATCCTGTTCGTAATACTAGTCTGGCAAATAATTCTAATAGCCAGGCGTTCTCCATCATGAGGCTCAATACTACACAGTATTCTTGAAGTTTTATTCCAGCTGTTAACAAGTTGTGGAATGACCTTCCTAATCGGGTAGTTCAATCAGTAAACTTCATAAGTTTAAAGTTAGAGCAAATGTTTTTATGTTGACCAGGCTGATATGAGTCTTTTTATAGTTTATATATGACATATTTGTTTTTGACGTTGATAATAGTTTATATATGACATATCTATTTTGACGTTGTTACTGTTTTAGAATGATTTATTGTTAGTTTGTTCCCATTATTTATTTATATCCTTATTTCCTTTCCTCACTAGCTATTTTTCCCTATTGGAGGCCTTGGGCTTATAGCACCTTGCTTTTCCAACTAGGGTTGTAGCTTGGCTAGTAATAATAATAATAATATTAAAACCTCTCCCCGGTATAAATTCAGCATTTTTTAGATTTAAGATTGACAATTCTAACATTCTTCAATAGCCATTGAATTTATAAATCCATAATCCTTAAATAGCATTAAATGGCATTAAATGAACTGGCTAAATTGGACGGTACCATAAAACGTTACCTAAGGATACGATTTCACTAGAACAATAAGAAAGGATCCAATTCATTAAGGACGAAAAAGTCATCCTTTTGATATTCAAGTCCCTACGGAATCTGTGTGAATTTCATTCCAAGGGAAGAGGATAACTTTGTCACATTATGGGCCGATAGATAGCAAAAGTCGGCTAGCCAAAGGCGTTCGGTGAGTCCAAGAAAAAATAGTAATCGTCAGTGAAATGAAAGATGGAAAAGGCTTATTGGTTTTTCTATATATATATTTTGTTTTTTCTTACATTTTTTTCTTTTTCACTCACCCACTCAAGGAATGAAACTTTTATTTTTTTATTGAAAAATCCGGATTAATTTCATCCATTTCTCAAGAATTGATAGATATATTTCTGTGCTTTGTTAGAAGGATAGTACAACCTTTTGATGTTACTTACTGTGATTGTAGACGAAAAAGCTTTGTCAAAATTTCATTGTTTTAATCAGTATATTATTTTGACAGCTTGTTAGCTAATATAGAATAATCTTGATGGATTCTCTTGAAATCATTTTTGTTAAGAAATGGTTTCGTATGAAATACCAGTAGATAATAAGTATAATAAAAGAGGAGGTGGAGGAATGGAATTGATCACTAGAATACTTGGTATCCAAACTAATTTTAATCCATCGATATAAAAAGGAATAATTTATTTAAAATATTGGCATGAAGAGCAGGAATACTCACCAGCATATTGAAGAGCACAAGTTTTATACATAACTAATTATTTATAATATCGACAACTAAAAAGTACTTTTGAACGGAAATTACTTTATAGTTGTACTCGTCACTATAAGTCGCAAGAGATAATTATTCAATTTCAGTGAATATATGGCTAACTTAGGCCACATGTAAGAAAAATCAGAAAAGAGGACTATTATATAAATAAGCATCCTCACACACACACACACACACACACACACACCTCTTTTGAAAATTAATAAATATTTGTGTTCTGAAATAAAGGGAGATGGTCCCTAAGAATGCTCAGAATAAAATTTCCTCTTGCTTGAATGTCAGCTTATGTTTACCATATATACAGGGAAAATTATGTATTTTTAGTATATATATATATATATATATATATATTTGTATGCATATATATATATATATATATATATGTATATATATATATATATATATATACATATATATATATATATATATATCAACGGAGTATTTTATGAAATGACGTACTCCACGAGAACGCATTTGAATTAAAAATTTTTCGTGTTGTCTGACCTCCCAGATTTTCTAAATTCCTTTTACTTAATATCTTATTTTTTCCTTCCCTTTCCCTTAAGCATTTCATTCGACTATTTATAGTCCCTTCCTTTCTCTCTGTATTTTACTTAAAAAATTTTGCCATTCTTTTTCTTTATGCTTCGGTTTTCCTTTGTAATACTAATTTTACTCTATCTTTTCTTTTTCCTTTGAAACGTCCAGTCTTTTCTTTTCTCTTTTCTTCTATTTTGTCCCTCCCCCTTCCTTTTTTTTGTCCTCACTACGTTTTACAGCTTCCGTCTCTGAATTTTTCGTATTACATATTTTTTGCCCGGACTGGTCCACCCTCTTTATTTTTCTTCTTCTCATTTTCGCACAGTGAGTACACGGGTGCCAGTAGCTCGTAACTCGAAGCTATCGTAACTTCAACTATCATAACTTTCCCTATATCGTAACTCAGGTGACCTGTTAGCACTGGGCAATTTCGAGCATGGACCTCTTGCAATCCTCGATGCTATATAAACTTCAGCTCATTCTTTGGGGAGACAATAAGTTCCCCAGGGGACATTGGCTTTGACTACAGAACAGCATAAATACATCTTCTTCGGAGTAAGGTGGACACATGATTATATTTATAGTAACAGTGTAGAGTAAAAATGAAATATTGTAGGTAATAAATAATAAGTATATAAAAGATAATAGTCAAAATAATCTTAAATTCAAAACAATATTCAATTAGAATAACTAGTTTACAATTATATCATTCGGATAAATAAAAAAAATTAAGCCAATAAATCAAAATAATGTAAGCCTCGATAATATGCATTTAAAAACCATGCTTCGTCATAATTGATTCGTTTTCAATAAAAGCCGTGTTGCTTCTTTCAACCTCTTCTATTTATTGTTTTATAATGATAAAACAGCTATCCACTTTTCTTTCTGCAGGAAAAGGAAAAATGGCTACATTTAATTTTGAAAGCAAGGAACCTAAAATATTTCATAAGAGAGAGAGAGAGAGAGAGAGAGAGAGAGAGAGAGAGAGAGAGAGAGAGATAATTTATGCCTATGCTAGGGACATAAATTGCGCAAATTTGCAGAGCAGATTACTTTGGAGTTCTAAGGGTACTGTATCACGACTCTTATTCATTCTCATATATAGATTTACGTTGAGTTGTTTAGGTCCAGATACAAAGAAGGAACATTAATTTTTTTTTTATTATTATTATTTTCTCAGATAAATTCCTTATGGTATTTGCCTAAATAAAACTTATATTTGATAGGAAAACAAGTGACAAGTGATACATGTGGTATGTTATTCCAATAGTACTGGTATTTAAGAAAAACAAATTTCATTCATCTGAGTTTACAATCAAAATAGTCTTATTCCTAAAATAAATACTTAACTCTTAATAACATACATATGAAAGCATTATAACTTATTACAATGATTTATTTTATAAATAAAAAAATATAAATGTTTAATACAAAATAATTTTCTTAGATATATGCAACTTAACTTCCATTCTATATATTCATGCAGCATTGCGGTGTTAAAGAAGACTACCAGCAGTTTCAATTTGAAATATATTGAAAAATTTAACTTTTATAAAATATACCTTTTTAAACATTGCAATGAATAACACCATCCGTTGAGGGCAACTCAGAGCAACCTAGTTGCCTTTCAATTGAAGTTTACTTATCAAATGCCAATTAGAGAAACTACAAAGTTCTCCGATTATAAATTTTTTATACACACAATTATTGCCATTCCCAATAATAGTGCTGATTAACTATGTTCGAAGTCACAGTTCCCAAAATTGTATCAATCAAATATAGATGACAAATACTTCGTACCATAATTCATATAATAAGACATATCATTAATTAAAGAAGGGTAATTCTGCTTCTTTTGAAGAGAAAATACTTTGTAGTTTTGAAAAAAAAAATAAAAAAGATTTTCATCATTACAACATCTTAAGGCATAACACATGTACAGTGACACTATAAAATGCGATTATAGATAATGGTTAAGTAGTATACTAGTAACGGTATAGGTAAAGTCCTTGCTGCAGGAAATATTCGAGAAACAGGTACTTAAAAAATGAAGAAGTATCAGAACATTGCAAATTCTGTTCAATTGTTCTATGTTTTTTCTACTTTTTCATTCAGCCTTTAGACAGCATACTCCATAATGCAGGTAATGATTCAGATATATAATAACGAACGAGTTATCATGACATCAAAGACTGCAGTAATTTAAACAATGAACAAATATGAAGAACTATTTACAAAGTTACATCATAGGTAATATGTATGAAATTCTCAACATTTACACACAAAGCCTTCTAAAAGTTCAAATGAATATTATGACCAGTATTATAATTTTATAGTGAACCTGAATAAATTCATAACCTTTGATTCCCGACATTCACCACAGCCAATGGTATTTAAAGCAAGTTAAAACTTTTTCTTGTAAAACAATTCCATTAAAAATTGTCATCAATAGGGGGAACTCCATAGATTATTTTTTTTTCATCATTTGAAACGACATACCGATGACCAACATATTTCATACGTCAAATAAAGGAAACTGTCCTCTCGAGAGAGTGAAGCTGCTTTAAAATCATAGAGGAAGTCATTTGATTGCAGACGATATTTGAGATGTATGAAGTAATTCTTCATTTGCAATTGTATAACACGTACAGATATATATATATAAATATATATATATATATATATATATATGTGTGTGTGTGTGTGTGTGTGTGTTTGTATATACATATATATATATATATATATATATGTATATATATATATATATTTATATATATATATATATATATATAAATATATATATATATATATATACATATACATATATATATATATATATATATAAATATATATATATATATATATATATATACTGTATATATATAGCTTGATCAACAAGTATCGAAAGACATTCTCTGGTTTTGTATTTTCGTTTCGTATACACTTGTATATATATATATATATATATATACTGTATATATATAGCTTGATCAACAAGTATCGAAAGACATTCTCTGGTTTTGTATTTTCGTTTCGTATACACTTGTATATATATATATATATATATATATTTATATATATATATATATGTATATATATATATATATATACATAAACCCACACACACAAAAACACACAGACACGCACACATACATAAACACATGCACACATACACACACATATGTATATATATATATATATATATATATACATACATATATATATATATATATATATATTTATATATATACTGTATATATATAGCTTGATCAACAAGTATCGAAAGACATTCTCTGGTTTTGTATTTCCGTTTCGTATACACTTGTATATATATATATATATATATATATTTATATATATATATGTATATATATATATATATATATACATAAACCCACACACACAAAAACACACAGACACGCACACATACATAAACACATGCACACATACACACACATATGTATATATATATATATATATATATACATACATATATATATATATAAATATATATATATATATATATATATATACATATATATATATATATATGTGTGTGTGTGTGTGTGTGTGTGTACTTCTTCTAAATGAAATGACTTTAATTACCATAAAGCAATAATGTCATTATTA
>NC_090731.1:126067552-126070052 GCF_036898095.1 Palaemon carinicauda
ACATTATATTTTTTAGAAACGAATATAAATAGCTCTAGTGTTTTTATATGTATGCATATGTGTTTACATTAACATGCTATGAGTGATGTGTGCTGGCGCGTATATTGCAAAGATACAGTAATTATGTTCATTGTACATGAATATGTAATTTGAAATATATGCTTATACAATATCCCCAATAAGATTTAGATATTATTATTATTATTATTATTAAATGCTAAGCTACAACCCTAGTTGGAAAAGCAGGATGCTATAAGCCCAGGGGCCCCAACAGGGAAAATAGCTCAGTGAGGAAAGGAAACAAGGAAAAATAAAATTTTTTAAGAATAGTAACAACATTTAAATAAATATTTCCTATATAAACAATAAAAACTTCAACAAAACAAGAGAAAGAGAAACTAGATACAATAGTGTGCCTGAGTGTACCCTCAAGCAAGAGAACTCTAACCCAAGACAGTGGAAGGCCATGGTACAGAGGGCTATAGCACTACCCAAGACTAGAGAACAATGGTTTGATTTTGGAGTGTCCTTCTCCTAGAAGAGCTGCTTACCATAGCTAAAGAGTCTCTTCTACCCTTACCAAGAGGAAAGTAGCCAGCTGAACAATTACATTGCCGTAGTTAACCCCTTGGGTGAAGAAGAATTGTTTAGTATATGAAGTGGTTTAATTAAGATATAAGCGAGTTTCAAGCACAGATTGTAAACATTTGAATTTCATATATATATTATATATATATATATGTGTGTGTGTGTGTGTGTGTATCCATGTATATATATATATATATATATATGATATATATATATATATATAAATATATATATATATATATAATATATATATATTTGTATATATATATATATATATATATATCACTACCAACAAACTTAAGCTATGAAAAAGCCTAATCATATTTATTATAAAATAAACCTTCAGATTTAATGTCAAAAATATATATTTCTCGATTAATAAAGGTTTTATTATCTACAATTAAAATTTACCTTAAAATTCTATATGTCTTTAATACATTTATCTATCATTTCTAATACTCCAGAGTTTATATATACACATGTATGTATACACACATAAATACACACACACACACACACACATATATATATATATATTATATATACAATATAATATATATATATATATATATGTGTGTATTATATATATATATATATATACACTCCTGTGGGTGTGTGAGGTTAAGAAAATAATAACAGCATTGTGAAACCTTGCTTCAGATTAGGAGGTTCCTCCAATCGCTAGGGGAAACTCAGAAAGAGAAGATGAGAAGAACAAAAAAAGACTTACTAGAAGTGACAGGGAATAACAATTAAGAAGAGAGGGGTGACCACAAGGGTAGCAAGGAAAGGGGCTTCTACCTTGTCAATAAGAAGGACGCAGAGGTGCTGCTTCAGGAAAAAACAAAAGGAAACTGAGGATCACGAAGGAGGGCTATTCTTAGCCGGGTAATATGGGATACATGAGTTATTTTGGTGGAATTTATACAGCCGTTCGAATTCAGATGCACATATACATACATACACACACACACGTATATATATATATATATATATATATATATGCAGAAGAACCACAGGGAAAATGAAAATACGGAATATACACTTAAGTCCTGACTAATTCGTGATACATCCTCAGAGGACTGATTTATTGGGAGAGGTTTCTTACGATTTATAGGGAAAGCAAAAATACGAACATACATATAGAGATTTAGAGAACAATGACACTCCCTTACCTGCTACCTGGGCTTGACTCAGGTGTTGAGTAGGAGGAGTCCTCAAGCTCGTTAGACACCTGCTAAAAAAGGGTCATTTCTAGTGGCGGGTATATTCTTGTTTTCTTCTTATTTTACTTTCAGTACAATTATTTATATGTCAATGCGGGTAGCCTTATCTATATAAATACATAAGCAAAACATACACAAACATACAAATATATATACATATATATACATATACATAATACATATACATATATATACATATATACATACATATATATAATATATATATATATATATATAATACATATATACATACATACACATACATACAGATACAAATACATATACATATACATAAATACATACACATACACATACATATACATACACATACATATATACATATATATACACATACATATATACATATATACATATATACACATACATACATATGCATATATACATTATATGTATATAACATTAATATCATAAACATATAATCATGTATATATCAATACTTTATATCTAGCATAACACTATATAGTGCCAATATACTTATGCATACTATATAAAAATAATGTTTCCTTTAATGAATGGTAGCTTAGGTCTAAATATTAATTTCACACCGACGTTAATTATTCACAATACATTCAATTCTACATTAAGTGGTTAATGTTTTTTATATAGCTTACAAATCTCTTTACATATAAAGGCGTCGAGTTTACACATTCCATGACCAATATTCA
>NC_090731.1:126077552-126125052 GCF_036898095.1 Palaemon carinicauda
ACGGATGAGGTTATCGCTATAATTATATTAACTGAATGAAACATCCTCAAATCCACAGTTTGAAGGAAAATGGTAACAAAGACAATTTTATATTCTGAATATTTTGTAAATGAACACATATGAAGAACCCCAGTTTTGTATAAAAAAATCAACAATTGTATTAAAACTACTAAAATGAACAGAAAGTTATCCTTAATAAATGACAAGTTGGTCTTAATAACAACAAAAGAAAAAAAAAAAAAAAAAAAAAAGAAGAAAAAAAAAATTAGACTTCCAGCTTTGACTAGATTCTCCTTGCGTAATCATAATGCATTTAGTCTGAGACAATGTTATATTGTAGACTGATATACAAAATTAAAAGAAAAGAAAAGGTGTGACCACTATAAGTAGTAGTGATTGTGGTAATATTAGGGAGAGTAGTAAAAGATAAGAGACAAGCAGACAGACATATGGAGAATTTCACGACAATTGATATTATGTTTACAACAGCATATGATGCCAAATCCATCCATAAAGCTATATGCAGTCTTATTCAACTTTATGATATTAGGGAGCCAATATATTCTAAATGATTCACGTTATAGACTCAATCATTGCATGTCTACGTGTAAAAAAGTGGTCATAACCTTATTGTAATAGACGAAAGAGTAGTTCGAGTCATGGATTGTTGAACATTTGTAAATAAGAAAAAATGAAAAAAATATATTATGTTTTTGTTTTTTCTTTGTATCGTCTTTTTCTTGGAGACTATGCTAAGATTATCAACACAAAGAGCGGGGTTCAAACTTCAAAATAACAAGGTAATACTATATATCCTGCAAAACTATAAGAAGTCCATGGTATATTTCTAGAACAAATATATTGCTAATTCCTCTTCTCTGAACACCGTTGCAACACCGTTTAAGTGCGTACGATTTATTGATTCTATCAAAAGGCAGTTGAATCAATTTCCTGCTATTTCCTAGTAACCTACCAATATTTGATCGCATGTACTAAGGTTAGCTGACCGAATATCTTCTTATCGGATGGCCATTGTCACAATTAGCTCCATACTTTATCAAAATTGTGGAATAATAAGAAATAATGTGATTGATTGCCGACGAGTCCAGATTTACCTAATAATCAACAGCCATTCACACACGATCTCATATAGCTACACATAGATCAACAGGCACATACTGCCTTGACTTTCACTCTGGTAGAAACCATCATAAAAAACATGTTGATATCAAGGAGCTAATTTCCTCATGGAACTTGATCAGGATTTAACATAACTACTTGGAAGGAATAATGGGCACGTAAGCGTTTTCGAGATGATAGTTTTATTCACATATTACCTGGCAACGTAGATTACAGTTGAAAAAAAAACTTTCCTTTTATGTAATTAATGCAAGCTTCAGAATTCAAACACAAAAATCTACGAATCCATGTTCATTTGGGAAGGGAGATGTGATTACTTTGAGTAATTAAAATAATGGCGAGAGTTCAAATTAATATCAAGTCATGTATCATGACTAAATCTAAGTAAAAGGAGCCTCACACAAAGTCTCAAGGGCTGATGAGAGATGTAACGACACATCTTTTTAGAACTCTGACTTTCTCCAACTCTAACTGTTGCGGCATCAGAGGGTGGCCGGATACCAACGTCTCGAGCTGGGGTAAGGAACTTTCTTAAGTTGTTATAACAGCGCCTTGATTTGAACCAGCCGCATGGTATTTTGCTCAATCTTTAGAAAACCCAACTGCAGCAAGGCACCAATATCTCTCTCTCTCTCTCTCTCTCTCTCTCTCTCTCTCTCTCTCCTAACCTAGGGACGATACAGAAAAAGGGCGATGGTCAAAATTTTCTCAACCAACTTCTGGGGCAGCTAGTAGAGAGGAGGCAGCAACACTCCCAATAAGGTCATAGGGCATAAGTTCCTGATATTAATTAATGTTAAATTATTTATTGCAATGTTCGAGACAATGCATTTCTCACAATATTTACACACACACACACACACACACACCCACACATACATATATATATATATATATATATATACATATATATATATATGTATATACGTATATATACATATATATACATATATATATATATATATATATATGCGTATATATATATATATATATATATATATATGTATATATATATATGTATATAAATATATATATATATATATATACACAAGCACACGCATATATATATATATATATATATACTCGTATATATATATATATATATATAGATATAAACACTCGCATATATATATATATATATATGTATATATATATATATATATATATGTATATATATATATATATGTATACACTCGCGCACACACACACACACACATATATATATATATATATGTATATATATATATACATATATATATATATATATACACTCACACACACACACCTATATATATATATATATATATGTTGCCGGTAAAATTTTGTCCAATGAGTTGTCCCATTACAGAGGAAAAACTTATGGAACATTTTAAAAGTATCGATTAAATCAGATGTGTGTCCGTAACAAAATAGGAAGATATTAGGTTCCTAAAAAAAAAAAAAAAAAAAAAAAAAAAAAAAAAAAAAAAAAAAGAGAGAGAAAAATTTAATAGCCTACTTTTATTGTTTAAATGATGGCCTTGAAATGTTAATGACTTTTCATTCTACCATTTTTACAATTTGGTCATGGAGAAAATACAGATATATCAAAAAATAGATTCACTGATATGAACCGGTGAACCAGGCCCTGCAAAATGACACGGCAGCATGAGTGCAGAAATCAATTGGTTTTTCGATGGTCAGGGTATAATAAAAGAATGTACTTATTTTCATGAAACACGCAATATAATCTCACATTAACACTCGAGTTGACCACTTCAAAATGAATGGTATATACTTGCACATAATTATCTGCATATGTTCTCTTGCTAACGCCAGCATTTTGATCCCACTCCAGTGATTTAAAGTTTTCTTAAACGTTAAAAAAAAAAAAAAAAAAAAAAAAAAAAATTGCATTCATCTTCGCTGTGCTAACTGTTTAAGATTAGAAAATATCTAGTATCATCCACATATTTTTCAAACCATCTTATCCAGCAAATTGATAACAAATAAAGGTTAATTAACAATATTTTTTCGGAAAACCATATTTGTAATCAATAACTAGCATTATCTGCCCATCATGATTATCAAAGGCTGATTTCTATATGAATCACGTATTCTTGAAAATAAAGATTGACGATTCTAACAATCTTTTATAATCATTTAATTCAAAAAAATATTATCCATAAATAGTATTAAAGCCCATTTCCTTACAACTAAGCACCATGAACTGGGGGAAATGGGCAGTACTATAAACATTAGCTGAGTATACGATTTCACTAGAACAATAAGAAAGGATCCAATTCATACAAGTGAAAAAAGGCGAACCCCTTGATATTCGAGTGTCTACGGAATCTGGAGGATTTCCATTCCAAGGGAGGAAAACTTTGTCACATTATGAGCCGATAGATGGCAGAAGTCGGCTAGCCAAAGATGTTCGATGAATCCAACGAAGAAATAGTAATCATCTATGAAATGAAAGGTGGAAAAGGTTGTTTGCTTTTTCACTTCCTTTGCTTTTTCTTCCATTACTTTTTTCACAAGGATGTTGGTATCATTAGTAGATAAAAAGGAGATTTTTGTTGAAGATTCTAGTTTCTTTTTATCAATTATCAATTAATAACTAATCTATTATTTGCTCTGTTAAAAGGATAATGATCCTTTAGACTTATTTATTAAGATTGAGGGCGGAGAACCGCCTTGGCCAGAATTATATTGATCTAATCACTCAATTATTTTTATAACTGGTGAGCGAATATAAAATAATCGTGATGAGTTCTATCATAACAATTGTTGCGAAGAAATGCTTCAATATCAACTACAACTACATAATAAGTACGATGACTAAGGGAAAAGAAATGGATTTGACCACCAGAATACTTATCAGTTTTTCCTGAACCTCCTTATATCTTAAACAAAATTAAGAAAACATTGAATCCATTATCGTAAACAAGAATGATTTATAGCAAATATTGGTAAGAGGAGCACCAATACTCAACAGCATTTATAAAATTAATCCTTGAATGTATTTTTTAATTTAAATGACTTTACGAGTGCTCTAGTCACTAAAATGGGAATTGAAAAATATTCAACTTTAATTTTAGGCTTTACGTAATATATATCATAGGAGTATTGCATAAATATACACACACGCACACACACAAATATATATATATATATATATATATATATATATATATATATATATATATATATATATATATATATATATATATATATATATATACTGTATACAAGAAAATAAGTGTTTTTTGAAAAATATATAAAAAACACCCTAACGCTATCCAAAGAAACTTTTTTGTACGTTTTTTGAAATTTATAGTAATGTGTTTTAAAAGGAAGGGTGAAGATCCTTTAGAAAGATAGGAATAAAATTTCCTCTTTCGTGGATGTGGGTTTATTTAATTTACAATATACATTATATACGTAAAATTGTGTATTTCATAGTATGTTTATATATATATATATATATATATATATATATATATATATATATATATATATATATATATATATATATATATATATATATATATATATATATATATATATATATATATATATATATATATATATATATATATATATACACAATATTTTTGGAATTTACGTATTACGCTAGAAACGCAGTTCAATTATAAGTATTTTGTATTGTTCGAACTAACAGATTTTCTGAATTTCTTTTACTGAAAGTATGATATTTTCCAGTTCTTTCCCATAAGCATTTCACTTGCCTATTTTTAGTCCCATCCTTCCCCTCTTTATTTTGCTTGGAAAAATCTTGGCATTCTTTTTCTTCATGCTTCTTCTCTCCTTTGTAACACTATAATTTTACTCTACCTTTTCCTTCCCCTTATGAATCTCCATTTTCTTTTTCTCTCCCTTCATTCATTCTGTTCTTACCCTTCATTTTATTTTTTTTTTACATGCTTTTAGTGCGGACTGGTCCAGCCTCTTCTTTTTTCTGCATCTTATTTTAGGGCATTGAGTACACGGGTGCCAGTAGCTCGTAACTTGAAGCAATTGTAACTTCAACTATCGTAACTTTCCCTATATCGTAACTCAGGTGACAGGTTAGCACAGGGCAATTTCGAGCATGGACCTCTTGCAATCCCCGATGGAATATAAACTTCAGCTCATTCTTTTGGGAGACAATATGTTCCCCAGGGGAGGTTGGTTTTGACCTAATAACAGCATAAAATCTTCTTCTTCGGCATAAGGTGGACACAATGATTTTATTTATAATAACAGTATCGAATAAAGAAAAAAAAACTGTAATGTAGACCATAAACGATAGACATAAAAAATATAATTTTCAGAATAATCCAAGATTCAAAAAAATATTCAATTACAAAAACTATTTTACAATTATATCATTGTGATAAGTAAAAATCTAAAAAAATATATCAAATTATTGTGAGCTTTTAAAAGCCATACTTCATCATAATCATTTTGCTTTCAGCAGGAGCTGTGTTGCCTCTTCCACCCCTTTCTATTTATTTATTTTTATGAGAAAACAACTATCCACTTTTTTTTCTGGAGGAAAATGAAAAATATTTCCATTTAAATTTTAAAGCAAGGTAAATCCTATATTTCATGAAGGGGAGAGAGAGAGAGAGAGAGAGAGAGAGAGAGAGAGAGAGAGAGAGAGAGAGAGAGAGAGAGAGAGATTTCAGACCAATGCTATGGACTGCTCAAATTAGCAGAGCAGATTACTTTGAAGTTTGGACATTGCTATGTCTGGACGCCGCTTCATTCTCAAATATAGCTTTATTTTACGTTGTTCTACTTAGGTCGACATAAGATGGAACAATATTTTTTTTATTCATTATTTTCTCAGATAATTTCGTTACAATACTTTCGGAAATAAAACTTTCGTTAAATATAAAAGACAAGTGGCAAGTGTTATAAGTGGTATGTTATTCCAATAGTGCTTGGATTTAAGAAAAGAGTTTCCTTTATCCGAGTTCAAAATCAAGATAGAGTCTTCTTCCCAAGATAAAATCTTAACACATAATAACATAACGAAGTAAAGCATCATATATTATAATTTATTTTCCATATATTAAAAAAAATAAAGATAGAAATAGTTAATACAAACTAATTTATATATATATATATATATATATATATATATATATATATATATATATATATATATATATATATATATATATATATATATATATATATATAAACGATTTTGAGCTAAGCAAAAAATCTATTTTTGGGTCAGATAGCCATGTCGCCCTGATGGAAGGTTCCTAATAGTAGCTTCCAAAGGGATATTTGTACTAAAATTATATTCCCAGAGAATTTACCTTTAGGTCTCCAGAATTCTAACTCCTGGCGCAGATATCCTTAAAGTTTCCTTTAAGGATATCGCATAATATCAAGGACGTATTCTTGGCACGCATCAGCATTCTTCACCCCGAATATCGTTTACGCTTCGAGGGGGAAAGTGGCAAAAATATAAGGGGAGCCTTTATCAAGGTTACCCTACTTCCCATACCACTATTGAGTACCAAGATGGCGCCATATGTAAGACGGCGGACATTCCTTGTAGCGTTGAGCATCGTGCTACAGATATAGTAGTTTCGGGAGGGATTCTGCGAAGACCTTTTCTATAGAAAAGGAGGTTGGGTGCATCAGGACGACATGGCTATCTCACCCAAAAATAGATTTTTTGCTTCGCTCAAAATCCGTTTTTTGGGCTCAAGCTATGTCATCCTGATGGAAGCATACCAGAGTATTACTGTATCTGTGGATTTTCATCAGTGCCTTAACCTTAGGACAATTTTTTCTATGGTCATCTGGATCATTTGAGACAAATGACGTTATTGTTATCCATCATTATCACTAATCATAAACAATGTTAGTGCTTCCTGCCTCCTACAGCGAAGAGTCATATTAGACGGTAGAAAAGGGGCCTCAATGTTAGCATATTGTATGAACAAACATTAGTATTCACTGGGTATACAAACGGTCTCATGGATTGTATATATTGTCGGAACAATGTCAGTGTCCATTATATCCTTTGTTTGTAAGCATACAATGATATGAGGTTTACTTACATGAGTAAATCAAAGAACTCTGGCATCTTAAATATACAAATTGCCGGGCCAATTATGACGCAATTATATTCTATTGGACATTTATTTGTAATAAATGACTAAATGAAATAACAAGTGAAACGAATATAACATGATGAAGGAATTATATGTGCAACATATACAGAAATTAATTTCCCCCTTTGAAAGGGAAGAAAAAAATGTTAATAAATTTTTCCTTTATAATTTCTGTAATTGTTGTATCTTATCAACACTCTGTCCTACGTACACACGGCACAAGTGTAATCTGTATAATTCCACACCTGAGATTTTGAACAGACTTAGTGTCACTATGGTAACACTCACTTAAAGGGTATCACACTAGAAGTGTTGACAGCTTTTCCCTTTAATTCATAGTCCCAGTCAATTAACTGTTCATCGCAGTAATTAAACAACAGCTTTTAATGCACTACCTGCCGCCACCACATAATGCTTCAGTTCATAGACCTGCTTAGCATAGTGTTTGTAGAACACTCTGGATGATTTCCATCCAGTATATGAGCGATGACGCTCAAAGTTCATATAATGAAAAAAGTTCAGAGATGAAGTAATTTTTCTCAGATCATGACCTGCGGGTGTACTGTCAGGATCTGCTCTGCAAATAAAGTAAGTGAGCTTCCCTCTCAGTTGTTTCAGGGATAAGTTTGATTCAGAGGTTTCTCCTTTAAAGAGCTGTCCTCCCCTGAAGTCTGAAGTTCTACAAAAATAGACCATCAGACACTCTAGAGGATATAGAGAAACACCTCTTAGTGGGTAGCTCGTTCTTAGCGAGAAAGGTTGGATCAGGAAAGAGATTCAGTTCTCCCGCTTCTGTGAACTGAATGTGCCCCTCATTTCTAGATAGGGCTACTATTTCACTAACTTTAGCCTCACAGATGAGGCATTTGGTAGGACCTTGTCCAAAGACCATGAGATGGGCTTTGAAGGTGCTGCAGGCCTAAGCCTTGCGCATCCCTTCGGAATCTTATCTAAGATTTCATTCGCCAGATCCACTTGAAAGGCATATAGAATAGATCTAGCCAAGGCTGAATTGCACGTAGTTATCGTGTTGGCTGCCAGACCTTGATTATGAAGGTGGACAAAGAAGGACACACAGAAGTTCATTGAAATTTCTTTCGGTCCTTTTGCTTTTACAAAAGCAACCCACTTTTTCCAAGATGACTCATATTGTCTTCTAGTTGACTTAGACTTGTATTCTTCTAAGAATTCTATATTGCCTTCTGAGATCCCAAACCTTTTCCTAACCGCTAGGACAAGAAAATCATGAAATGAAGGGTTTGGGCTCTCTGTGATAAAATGAAGGCAATTAACTTCCGAACCCTCTGAGATAGTGCTGGGTTAAGTACTAGAGCGAACCTCAGCCTCAGTTCCTTCACTAGAGGGAACTAGTTGCTCTTGGGCTATTTGGGAGCCACCAGAGCTACCCCTCCCTGGAAGGATCTCAGCATATTGAGGACCTTCAGCAGGAGATTCGATGGAATGAACTGGAATTCCTAAGTCCATCCCTTCCATTTTAGAGACATGGTGTCTGTTATCTCCTCTAGAGAATCCTCGTATGGGGCTACATATCGAGGTAGTATCTTGATGAAGCTCGTCATGAAGAGGTCGATCTACAGCTTGGGGACTTGTTCCTATTTGGGAGAGAATAGGTCTGCGTCTGTGGACCATTACAACTCTATCGGCTTGAGCCTGAGTAGAGCATCCGCTGTCACATAGCAGATCGATTGTACATGAAATGCTGATAGGTGCCATCCTTTTAGGCAAGACATGGTTAATATCACCTAAACTATATGAGACGCACTCAAGCTTTGTCGGTTCCGACGACTCATTATCGCTTCAATGTCCCAGATCAGCCTGAGGAAGTCTGATCTGCGTGGAGAGAGTTTCCCCAACTACGACAGGACTACCATGGCCTTGGATAGAAATGACTAAGTTTCTTGGATTTTCCTCTGATGAGAGTGAACACCCCATTCTTCCGGCTAGGCATCCATTTGGATGATCTTCAATAGTCGAGGTAGTTGCAAGAGCACGGTCTTCAATAGGCTTTTGGCCTTTGACCATTGTTTGGGAAGCGATCAAGGAAAGACCAATATCGGTTATTTTAGATCTCTTCGAGCGTTTGATGCATATCTTCTCCAGACTCTCGATGCATCTTTCAGCTGTGCTCTTAGCACTGGGTCTGTCACTATTTCGAACTAGAGAGAGTTCAGAACTCTTCCCTGTTAGCTTCTTCGAGTCCTGGCTGATTACCCTAGTCTCTTGACCGACCCTGCAATCTCCTTCTATATCCCTAAGAGAAAGGAGAGCCGATGTGACCTCAGGTTTCAATGGTTTTTTAGCCATTGAATCCTTTGAGCTGGAGAGAATCGAGACTTTTTGAAGTTGATTTTGCATCCCCGATGTTCCAGGAACCGGAACACTTCCTTGGATGCTCGTAGACCAGCCACTTCGGGTGCTGCCCGCACTAGCCTTTCGTACAGGTACTTTGTTACCTGAACCATTTCTTGGCTTGGTTATTGCGGGACTGTGTCCGTCAATTCCGTATAGATACTTGGGATTGTGTTTAGTCTGCCAGGTATCTTTCTTAGGACATACGTTATCCTCTGTAACTTGAATCCTAGTTAGGAGGAGAAGGGCCGACTGACTGGAAGATGCCAATAGGCATCTTCCAGGTCTAACAGGACTGTGAACACCTCTTCTTGAAATAGGGTCCTTATGTTCAGAAGGATTAACATTCTGAACTTGCAGTTTTATTTGAACTTGTTTAGTGGCGACAAGTCCAGAATGACTCTGAGTTTTCTTGAGTCCTTCTTGTGAACAACAAACAGCCTTCCCTGGAATTCGATGGACTATACTTTCCTTACTACCTGTATGCTCTTGAGCTCCAAGGTATACTCTACTAGAACGGGGTTGGGGTTTAGGAAGAGTTAAGGAAATGATGGTGGAGGCATGTCTATTTTCCATCCTAGTCCCATCTTTATTAGGCCTTGGACCCAAGGATCGAAGGTCCAGCGATCTTATAGGAACTTCCCTCCTACCAGAAGCATCTCTTTGCTTCGACTGATCAGAAGGTTTACCTCTTCGACCACCTGCCTGCGGCAGGACATGGTTTGCCTGCCTCCACTGCCTTGGCAACAGATTTAAATGCCTTCCAGGTAAAGGGGAATGTTATTGAAGCATGAGCAAGAAAGGTAGGGTGTCTATTACTTAGTGCGAACACTTTCGACACCGAGTAACCCACCTTTCTCAGGCTACTTGACAAGATAGCCTGTGCATTATGATTGTCGAGAATCATGACCTCCTTCAGTTCCGTTTCTTTTCCTGACGTTGGTTCATGCTTCAGTCGAATAAAGCAATTAGGGAAAGCGTTAAAGCTTAGCCAAAACTGGATTTCGTCTAAAGGAACAGCACCCTTCTTCTTCGAGATGTAGAGTTTGCCATCTAATATCAGCATAAGCTTCGCATACCTCCAGGGATTGGTGTTGGAGCATGTCGGAAGGTCTTGGTCTCTGGGTCGCTTGTATGACCCTTGGGGAGCGACAAGTGCATCTTCACAGAGCTCTAACCTGCGTTTCGCTTCCTCCGTTTCGCCTTGTTTGCGAAAGTTTTACATTAGAACCTTAAAATGGACCAGTAATTGGTCCATTTTGTCTAATAGAGGGGTAGAAAGTGAAAATGTCAAGGTTGACGGTTCCAGAGCCAGAACAAACGGAGGCAATTTCGACATGACATTGTCCACTTCTTCCCGGGGGAGCTTCCTATCCTCTGTCCCAAAGGCTATCTGGACGCAGGGAGATGCAAATAGTGCCTAGTGCACCACTATTTCCCTACTTGCTTTCGGGAATAGTAAGCTACGCGTCATATCATTAAGTAAGTATGGTCCCGGAGAGATCTTCTGGAACCCTCTTACCCAATTGTGTCGTTTCTTACAAGCTGCATCCCTAGAATCCATTGACTTTGGATTATCATGGCCATCGGCAAATGACATGGCTGCCAGCAGCCTGTATAGGCGCCGGCAGCCATCATAGCCGCCAGCAGTTTTTGAAACATGGCCGCCGGCAGCCAACATGGCTGCAAGCAGTCATCGTGGCAGCCGGCATAGCCACCAGCAGCCGTCATGGCTGCCTGCAGCTATCATGGCCGCCGGCAACCGTCACGGTCGCCGGCAGCCGGCATAGCCGCAGGCAGTCAGACAACAGCTGTTAAGTAGGAGTCCAGCCGGCCCTGCAACCCACCGGCAATCGGTGAGATTGCAGGACGACGGCCCAAAGAGTTACGATGGCTAGGCCATCACTAAAGGACAGAGGGGGTCAAATAAGGGTCCTGTATGAGGTGTGGAAGGAGCTGGCAAGGTTGCCAGTCCTACAAAACCGTTAAGAAACTGTTTCGGTATCACTGCCATCCTAGGCGGCAGGAAAATCTCTATTCTCCAGCCTAGGGTCTGCCAATACAGTTAAGTGGACGGCGGCAGTACCGCCTCTTCTCAACAAAGGAGAAACAGAGTTCCAATGCCGGCGCCATCCTAGGCGTCAGAAGAATGTCTATTCTTCAGCCTAGGGTCTGCAAGCACAGGTCTAGTCTTCTAGACCCCAGGGAGAAGGTGGCGGTATCATGCAACCACTTCAAGTGCGGCCTAGGTAGGACTAGCCTCCTATGCCGCCAGCCTAGCCGGCAGGGGAATAACTATTTACCCTGCTGGCCGGCTGCCGGCACAAGACTATATACTCTGAGGTTCTGACCTAATCCGAAAACCTGCGCTCTGCGGCTAAGGGTAGGGACAGAAAACACTAGGCTAGTCATGCCAGAATGAAAACTCAAGGCACGACCCACTAGGGTTGTAGCCTCAGGCTACACTCAGAGGGAAGGAGGTATTACCCTTAATTCTCCACTGAAGATAAGTATCGGTTTATATAATAATTCTAGGAGGTATCTATCTCCGCCTTAAGGGAAGAAACTCAAGGTGGGGGTCATTTTGGCACTATGACATTGAAATTTGCACAGAATATGCATCTATGTGCACACAATACTTCAGCCAATTTTAGTCTCCCTAAGTTGAATAGTTTTTTTATTATTGTTTTTTTTTTCTTGTTTTTTTGGACTTTTTCTCTTATTTTCAAAATCCATCTCCTCCCTTATTTATGAATCAATTTTAAAAATTTAAAAACCAACATAGTGCTTATAGTATATACAATACAAAAAAGTGCATATTTTCAAATTTTCTTATGTTTTTTGTTCAATCTCATTAAAAAATGGCAAAAAAAAAAAAAACTTTTTTCCCACTAATTTTTTTTGGGGGGGCGATAGGAAAAATCTGGTCTTTTTTTCAATTTCTACAATCATCCAGAATTATAATACCTTCTTAATTTAAAAAAATTGGTCCATAAATAAGGAAGTAGTTAGCAATTTGATAACGAAAAATACTATTTTGAGAAATAACAGTTTAAAGTTTTGATGTACTCACATTTGTTGGTAAAGCTTATCTGGAAAGTGTACAAGGCTCCTGGTCCCCTCTTTTATAAAAAGATATTATCCCCTCTTTTAGACATGGTTATTTTTGTATTGTTGCAAGGGGGTGGGGTTCATAGTATGCCAGTCTACTCATTGTTGCCAGGTTTAGTACCCTAACTGGCTCCTGGCTGATATGCAACTTCTCTGCTTGCATATAATTTCGTTTTCTTTTTCGGTGGAGCAATAGGTATGCTCTTTCTTCTTTTTTCTTTTAGTGTTAGAGTTTTTAGACATTGCTTTGTTGCATCTTTCATTGGTGGGATTAATGAGCCAGCAATGTATCCTACATTGTGCTCAATTGCTGCAATATGGTAGGCAAAAGTGGCAGTATCTTTTCCATGATATGTTTTCAGGTTCTTCACATTTACACTTAGTAATCAAAGTAACATCTAAATTCTGTCTTTCAAAATCAAGTTCAAATTAGCTGCTACAATCACTGAGAAGAGACTACCACGTTTTCCTCCTCTACATGGTTCTTTCTTTTCTTTTCCTCAAGTTTCTGTCTCCTCTTTTCATTTAAATTCTACATGTTTTTAGCAGACACTAAACGCAAGTTAGACCACTTCCTCTTAGGCATGATTAGTTGCCAAAAACTAGCAAAAAACACTATATAAACAGACGTTAGCTGATCGAGACTGAGAGCACATGTGCGGACACACCAACTCACTATATTGATCGGGTAAGCACTGCCTTGTAGAGTCAAAAGTGAAAGTGAAAGTGAAAGTGTGTGCTTTCACGTAGAAAGGAAAAAATATCGTACTGTAAAAAGCAAAATACAATCCAATATCAAAGAAACCAATTGCAAAATAACTAGGTCGCTGGATGATAGGGCTGTAAGGTAGATCCTTGGGTTAGCATTTGCATGCACAAAACTGCAATATTTACCTGCTAAAATACTCCAGATTGCTTTCATCTTTCGTCTGGCAACAGTACACACCTCGAGGCTAAAGGAGAGCGGTAAAACTAAAATTCATGATTTTGACCCAAAAATCAAGTTTCTTCCCTTAATTGATAAAACGATACACGAGGGTAACCGGGGAAATATCTGAAAGCATACTAGATCGCCAAAGTTAGGTTACCTAGGCGAGACGCGATCTCGGTTACCTAAATCACCGAAACTCTAACTATACGATCGACATAGAAAAAGGAAAATTATTCATATTATGAATATCTTTATAAGTATAAATTTCCTAAATAGCTTTCATTATTAATTAATTAATGCTATTTCAACCAGGAATGTCGTTCCACTAACTAAATAACACATGCGTAACAAACGACAGCGCCCATGGCGCCTCCGGTAACATGCTTAGCTCCTAACACACAAAAGTTTACTCTAATTTCACTGTGAAACAGGACCTAAAATTTGTATAGAATCAATACTCAACTTCCCAGAGGAGAAAGAAGCTGGAGATTGCATAATAATACTTGCAGAATCGATAGAAAAGTTAGATTAACAGGGAACACCACCGTGCAAATTCGCTACAGAATTAGGAATGTTCGCCATCTTCGATAAGGTGCCATCTTGATACTTAATAGTAGAATGGGAAGTAGGGTAACCTTGATAACGGCTCCCCTTCTATTTTTGCCACTTTCCCCCTCGAAGCGTAAACGATATTCGGGGTGAAGATTGCTATGTGGCGTGTCAAGAATACGTCCCTGATATTATGCGATATCCGTAAAGGAAACTTTAAGGATATTCGCGCCAGGAGTTAGAATTCTGGAGACCTAAAGGTAAATTCTCTGGGAATATCACTGTAGTATATATATCCTTTTGGAAGCTACTATTAGGAAGCTTCCATCATGATGATATGGCTTGAGCACCGCAAATATATATATATATATATATATATATATATATATATATATATATATATATATATATATACGTATATATATATATATATATATATATATATATATATATATATATATATATATATATATATATATATATATATATATATATATATATATATATATATATATATATATATATATATACGTATATATATAAACATATATCTATATATATATATATATATATATATATATATATATATATATATATATATATATATATATATATAAATATATATATATATATATATATATATATATATATATATATTTATATATATATATATATATATATATATATATATATATATATATATATATATATATATATATATATATATATATATATATATATATATATATATATATATATATATATTTATATATATATATATATATATATATATATATATATATATATATATATATATATATATATATATATATATATATATATATATATATATATATATATATATATATATATGCAACAAAACTTCCATTCTACATATGCATGAAGCAGTGCGATGCTAAAGGGGGGCTACCAGTAGGATAAATTTGTGATATGTTGAAAAATTTGACTTTTGTTAAATATATCTTTTCAAACATTGCATTGAAAATCACAATTGGTTGGGGACAACTGAGAGCAAACTTTGAATTTTTATATAGGTTTACTTATCAATAGTAAATATGAATAACCACAAAGTTCTCTAATTATATATATTTGTAAACATCCAGAATTATTGACATTCATATAATAAGCACTGATTAATTAACTCCAACTCATAATTGCATCAGTCAAATATAATCAACTATAATGAGACATTTTTCTTGATATCAAGATGTGAGATTTTACTTCTTTTGGAGAGGGGAAAATAGGTTGTTGGTATCCCAAAATAGATTTTCATCATTATAATATCCTAATGGATAACTCATTTATAGTGGCACTGCAAACCTAGATTAGAAATAATGGCTAAGTAGTATACTACTTATACTGTACAAGTAAAATCTTTGCTGCAAGAAATAATCAAGTGACTGATACCTGAACACCTTAGCTCATTTTCATAACAACACAAAATTCGTTCTATAATTTAGTAATATTCTCCTTCACTCAGCAACCATGTAACATGATTCATAACGCACGTTATGATTCAAATATATGACACTATGAACGAGTTACCATGACAGCAGAGGCTGCAGGAGTTCTAAATCTAAACAAACAATAAAAAGATAAAACTGGATACTTAATAACATAATAGGTAATATGGAAAAAAAATTGGATAAAATCCTCAACAGTTGTTTTACCAATTAGAGAAACAGCTTCTTCATGATGAAATGATATTTATAACCCTTGTTATAATTTTATGGTGAACTTAAATAATTTAAAACATGTGATTGCCAACACTTACCAGAAATCGTGGTATTTACAGTAATTTTTTTTTTTTTATTATTATTTTTCTGTAATTTTGAATGGATTATTATCATTTATATATAGATAGTTACAAAAAGATGGTTATGTTATCAGCAAAAGAAATTTTACAGATCATTTGGATCCACATACCAATAACACACATGCTTCATATATCAAATTAAGTGAACTTGAACAACTGTCATCTCAGGAGAGTGACGCTTCTTTGAAATGGTTATCTGTAAAGAAAATGACGAAGTCTATGTTAGCAGATTGGAATTTGCAACTGTATATAAGAAAAAAATATCTATATATCTCAATCAACCAGTAGAGAAACACATTCCATAGTTATGGATTTTCCTATTCCCGAAATATTTGAAGTAGTTCCGTTCCAAAAGTTAATCGCCCCTTTTTTATATCTGCTAATAGGAGCTACCTAGGAGACTCCCAATTATAGGGAAAGTTGCTGGGTTGATTTTTTCACCTCAAAATCTGGCCAGAGAGATTATCCTTTAAGATTTTTCCACTCTAGCACCATCAAGGCTTTGATGTTTTTTACAAGAATGTTTATTCATCCAAGAAGTTTTCTAACTGAAATCCGGTACAAGGTCCTTATGCGGTTTTTTATGTACAAAAACATTCGAGGTAACATTCCGAATCATCATTACCCTTCCTGGACTGCCAATGACTATTAAGGAGCCACTACAGATCTCTCCCAGGATTGCCCAGAACAGGACCGGGATTGTCTGGGGTTATCGGGGAGGTCGGTGTGACTGTAGTGTAACCGGTTCATTCTCACAGCTTATGGAGGCTGTAAATTATGTCTTCAAAGCAAAATAAGATGATACAAACAGGAGATAATCTCCTTAATAGCCAATAGCTTCTAGGAGAATCTCTTTAATAGCTCTTGGATTAACCTTGATTGAGGGATAATTACCCATGTGGAATAACTGTTCTTAGAAAATAGTTTTTTTTTTTTATTGAATAAGCGCCATTCCATTGGTTTTGAATCATACTCTGTTTAAAAGTGTAAGTAAAACCGAAAAACAACATGGAATGAGATCATTTAAAAATTCTATTGTTTTCTTCATTTACTCCAGGGCAAATTCTAATAGATGCCTGGAAGAAAAAGGAAGCATTAGCGTACTTAATGGTTATCCCATTGATACTATACCTCAGAGGAAGACTTGAGGAGATTAAGGTTAGGTTTTTGACAGCCTTTAATATGCAAAGAAATATTAGATGTCATCATTCAATTTTCGTCATTAGTGGCAGCAGAGCAGTGTAAATATGGAATCTAGGATGATCAGTCTTTCCAAATTGATAGATAATTAAAATCAGATAGGAAGACATCACATAATACTACTTCTTATATCTATCGTTCTAGTAGTTACTTGCTTTATTCTTTACAAATATCTATTGTGTTAGAAATAGAGTTCTATTCAAACTTTTAAATTGATTTCCATTAACAAAACCTCAATTTTGCTGACATCTATTCATGGTATGTATAGGTAAAAAAAAAAAATGAGACGTAACCACAGAGAGGAATCTAATGTAGTACTGTCTGGCCAGTTAAAGTGTCTAATAACTCTCTAGTGGTAGAGGATAACTAAATCAAAATGCCTACAGTTAACCTCAATTCAACTATTAATCTTTATCTTTATCCAACGTAACTCTTATATATATATATATATATATATATATATATATATATATATATATATATATATATATATATATATATATATATATATTACTCTTCCATTTAATTCCTCAAATCTTTTAAAAAACATAGCCCAAACTGAATAACTGTATTTTAGTCATCATCATCACCTCTCCTACGCCCACTTGCGCAAATGACCTCGGTTAGATTTCACCAGTCGTCTCTCTACTGGAATTTTAAATCAATACTTCTCCATCCATCATATACTACTTCACGCTTCATAGTCCTCAGACATGTATGCCTGGGTCTTCCAGCTTTTCTAGTGCCATGTTGAGCCGAGTTAAAACTTTGGGGAACTAATCTCTCTTGGAGAGTACGAAGATCATGTCCAAACCATCTCCATCTACCACTCATCATGATCTCTTCCATATATGGCACTATTGGTTCATTTTTAAGCTTCTCCTACCATTTCACTCCAAATATTCGTCACTGTTCAATGAAACTTGAGTTAGTATTATTGTGTAACTAACAATAAGCTTTTTATTTCATAAATTTATTTCCGATTCAGCACGATTATTTTTTCTTCGTCCAAATTATTGATATTTTCATCCAGCCTTTTATTTTTGTCTTTACATACTGCATTAACATATTCCGTTCCTTTTCCTGGTCATCTTCATTATAATGTTTTTTTCTTTTTTATTATTATTGTTTGTTAATGGTTTTGTTTGAATCAGTAGTTAGTTATAAACAATAACTCAAAATCCCTTAATCTTTATCTTTCTGCTTATATCTTTGTATCATATAACAACATTCTCATCTTTCAGACTGTTCTTTTAGAAGATGATTAATTTCTTTTTCTTCCTTTAATACTGGTTCGGTTATTCACCTAACTATAACAATCATTATTAAAAGAAATTATTCGTTATCACATTACAATCCGAGCTAATATGGCGTAACTAGTAACCACCTATTACTTCTGAATTCATGTCAATAAACTTAATTGTGGGCTTCATTACAGTAAGATGTGTTCCTTCTTAGTAATCCGTAAGTATCCTTCCAAACAACTTATATGGTGAAAATTAAATCCCACACATATCAGTTCTTTATGTTTTCAGAATTAAAAACATACAAAATGGAAGTAAAAGTAGTTTTATGTATCATTTTCATATTACCATTATAATATTATGTTGGGTTGAAAAGTGTGATTAAATATATATACATATATATATATATATATATATATATATATATATATATATATATATATATATATATATATATATATATACATATATATAAATATATATATGTATATATATTTATATATGTATTTATATATATATATATATATATATATATATATATATATATATATATATATATATATATATATATATATAAATATGTGTGTATATATACATACATATATATATATATATATATATATATATATATATATATACATATATATATATATATATATATACATATATATATATATATATATATATATATATATATATATATATATATATATATATATATACATATATATATATATATATATATATATATATATATATATATATATATATATATATATATATATATATGTGTGTGTGTGTGTGTGTATACATACATTGCATTTCAGAGAGATGAAAACATTAATTTTGTATCTTTCTAAACTGATAATGCATATCTAGACGAATACATTAAAAAAAACAGAAACAATATATTTTTTTTCTTTTTACGAATGTAAAATGTTCCAACTACTAGTTGTATCTGTTGTGCTACAATGGTAAGTATTCAAGGCACCATTGTGCAAATTAAAGTATTATGAGTATTTTCAAATATCGCTAATTCTATTGGAATTCCATGGGTTCATCCATTTATATTAAGTAGATATACAAAATTCCCTTCTTTCTTGATAGCCTTTACTTTAATACATTTACTTAAAAAATCATCATTATTATCAAATCCAGAATGACTATTTACATATCCGATTTTATTGTTAGTATCATTGCCAATAAAAGCAACTATATATATATCATTCAAAGGAATTGTTTATAGAAGATATATAGGTAAGGAATTGGAAAAGGTCCCTACATCCCACTGTTATTCAACAGCATTGGTCGTGTGATTTCAATCTTATTGATATTTAAGAAAGCTCACTTCCTTTAGGTATTATTTGTAGAAGATATATAGGTAAGGAATTGGAAAGGTCTCTATATACCACCGTTATTCAACAGCATTGATAGTGCGATTTCAATCTTATTGATATTTCAGAAACCTCACTTCCTTTTCATATTCCTCCTTCAGCCTCTCGTATCTTTAATCTTTAACAACTAACAGTCCTTCAGTAATCTTCACTTCATAACTGTGATGCTTTATTTCAAAATATTGCGAATATATTCTATCAATATCAGTTTTACAACACTGAATCTCTTTCTCGTCTTTTTAATTAGAATTTCAATTCGAATTTCAATGTTGCTCCTTTGAAATTAATACTGTTGGAATTCTTTTCCCTATTAAATTTCTTAGTTTTGTTTTCAATGTATGCCGGAGTATGATAATAAATAAGGCTTAACACTGAAAACTGAACTAAACGATACTATATATCTGAGATATTTATTGAGGTATTTGGTCCATTTTTTTCATTATTTTGTTCATTGATGCGTCTGTTGCCTTTTTTCCTGTGTATTTAATTTCAATTCCACCTATGTTCACTTAAAGATAATAAGGACTTTTCATTCGTAACTTTTCCTAACATGTCTATTCTAGCTGCCATTATCTTCTCCATCAAAAAACAACCAAACGTTCGATGATTACAACTATTACTAGATTCCCTTTAAAATAATTATCCATGTCTATTATCACTGCATGCATTGATACTGTAACCTATGAAGATTATGTCGCAAATGAAATTAAATCAACAATCACCTTGCATTAAAGGATGGGGAAATATATTATTTGGGAATATGAGCGACATATTTAATTAAATTCTGCCCTCGTAATCTAGAGCATGAAACCGACGCCAATGTTGTTTAATGAGATTAGAGAAAATGATGCAGGTCATGTATTTTCGTTGTCCCTTACTTTTTGATTTTCACTTCCTTTGACAGTTGTCCCTAAGTATATAAACTACTGGCTTATAATAACTCATATTACCTGTTAGATGAGATATCTATTTCGTTTATACTAGGAATATATGTTCGGAAAATCATTTCAATGTCCCTTTTTTATTATGTTTTGACTAGATTGTATCATGTATACGGATTACCAATTAGACAAAACTTAGTAAAGAAAACAAACTAAGGGGAGTGGAAATTAGTGGGGATTCTTATGAAAAAAAGAGAAAGATAATGGGTTATATATCTGACAGAAAATGGATTGAGAAAAGCAAATCTACTTTCTTCAATGAAATAGGCGAATAGTCGCCTTCCTCGGTGAATATAGAATGAACTTTTTTTCTGGATTGTAGCACATTTCTCATAAATAAAATCTTTTGATTCACAGTTGTAGTATACGAAGTATGCATTGATAGATAAAACTTTGTGGGGTGTAAGTTTTTTATTTATTCATCGATGTTTTTATTCCTACCATTGGCAGAATAGGCTGATAAAGAATGATTAATTTTGCAAAAATAGCTCTTCTTTAGCAGTAGAACAAAAAGGAAATATCATTAATTGACAATAGTTTGGAGTAAAATCTTAGAAAACTGTAGATAAAAGAAAAAAAAGCGCCATCATGGTGAGGTTTATCCAATTTAGGAAAGCCAATTCATATTGGCCTTAAGGGTCTGACCGATAAGGAAAAGAATAGATGGTATAATAGATTATTTGTTTGTTTGCAACGTACATAAAGGTCATCATCATTAGTGATATGCAAGTGAATGTCTGTTTACCGTCATCCATTGTGAAAAATAACAAAAGTTGAAGCTAATGAAAACAACAATCACACGAATTTCATTCAGTCAAAGTAATATTTTTTTTTTCTGTTCATCAAAGTTGAATGAACAACAATTCCTTAAAATAAGTATAGGATTCTGACCCATTGACTATTTTTGTTAATGAAATATATATGGACTATTTTGTAACTAAAAGATATAACTTTTGCGTTCTTGTTATAGTATAACTATCGTCCCTTTTTTTTATTCTTCTAAAACTGATGATATCACAGCTATAATTCAAAATGGATTTGGTACAGCTAGAAGTGGCATATCCTCTTGGTTATACTGATGAATTAAAAAGCTGTACTTTTAAATCCTTTTATTAACAACAGTTTTTCTGCTTTTGTATTTGACGCTTCCCTGTGAGTAACCCTAGCAGAATGGCTTGCTTCTTGGTTACAAGAAACCAAAGCATCTCCTGCCTAATCTATATACGAGTATATCTGAAGGATAGGTGTTTTTTTTTTTTTTCTTTTTGCGTGTCAATGCTGAAATTCAAACCCAAGATGCTGCAATCTTTATTCAAACTCATTTTCAGAAGTTGTTTCAGTTTGTATGCATGCATATTGGATACAGTCAATTCCTTATTATCGGTAGTTACTATCTCAACCTCATTATCATCATCACATTATGCCCATGTGACCTTCAGGAGAAGATAAATTGATAGAAACTACTCTGTCTGCCAATACCGAGTCAAAATCTTCATTCAGATCCTGAAGTTTGTGTAAAAAAAAATATCGCCAGACTTGGTCAAGGAGCCTATATATTATTGCTAAAATTAACCGTGAAATACAAAGTAAAATAAGTTATCAGTCGAGGGACCATTCTTTTACTCTCCAGAAATACTTCCCAAAAGCAGACTTTCACTATGCTGCAATGGACACTCATAAACATATCCATATGGATGGAGACCTAATGAAAAAAATCAACATCGCACTCTTGAATAAAGCCGTATATGATGAATAAAAAAAACCCCTTCAATTGTCTGTTGCTGAGAGATGTATCAGTTATTTTCATTTATAAACAAACTTTATAAAGAGGATAAAATCTAATATATTGACTTCTGCTATTGATTAGCATATTTGTATAATATATCATATTGAAAAAATATCGTACAATATGAACGAAAGCTTCAAGATTGTATAGATTATATCTTAAAAGAATATACTGAATTATGTGAAGCACAGTTTTTTAATAGCAAATGTTATATTCTGACATTAGAAATCTGTTACACCTAAAAATGATCTTTCCTACTCATGTTACATGAGAGAAAATCTTTCATATAGGATTTGTCAGTAAGAGCAATAGTTCTAGATGAATGTTAATCTTTTAGTTTTTCTCTTTCTCGGGGCGGAGCGGGGTGGGGGATAAGAGACTAATATTTTTATAACAACATATACTATTTCCTATATGCAGAAGAATCAAAGCTAATATTGCTGATATACAGTATCTATTTTAAGGCATTTTGTGTATTATTAACTTCTTCTGGGTATCTTTTTTTTTTTTCAGATTACAACGAGAGTCATTGGCCATATTAACATAGTTTATACGTATATTTCAATAGATGTTTTGTAATCTCTTCCTCTAAAAAGAAGAGTTAAAAGCAATTGAGAAAACTATCAAACCTTTAATAATTAACGTTATTTCTAAAGTGCATTTCTTATAAATGAAGGTATATTCCTTTAAGCTATTCATGGATATGCATCAATGTTATGTATAATTTTGGACTGGTATCTATAATAATATACTTTTGCAGTAAGTATTCGGGCGTATATTACAAAATAATTTTTTAATGTTAAGAATGATAATAGTAACAATTATTTACATAATAATAATAATAATAATAATAATAATAATAATAATAATAATAATAATAATAATAATAATAATAAAATTACTACTACTACTACTACTACTACTACTACTACTACTACTTCTACTACTACTACTACTTCTACTACTACTTCTAAAACTACAAATAATGATAGTGAAGAATCAGATATTCATACTGTGCTAGTTAATCGAACAAAACTATACAAAGACATTAAAAACTACTATAATACCAATGAGTTGAGGTTATACGCGTAGTATGTTTGAGAGTATTTTCATATCATATCTTAACTTGGAAAATGGTTCAAATTATACACTGATCTTTAAAATATTTCATACAAACTCTGAATTTATATTCAAGAAATGATGATAATAAGAAAATAACAACAGAAATAACTGCGGTTCTTAAAAGATAAATTTTCATCATTCCATGAATGTTTCACATTTTCAGAGAAGAATGTTTAGTCTTTTCCCGCTTGGCTCCATATTGTCATTCACTGATGTTAAAGAGTTATATTGAGGTCAAATGAAAATTCCAATTACGTTTCTTCCCCTTTAGTGCATTTTGATAGTTTATTTTCAGGAATTGTGTTATCAAAGATATCATTGGAAAGAGAGAGAGAGAGAGAGAGAGAGAGAGAGAGAGAGAGAGAGAGAGAGAGAGAGAGAGAGAGAGAGTGTCTTAAGTGAGATGAGTACACTGACTAATATTCTCAGGTTAAATAATATAGATAGAGACGGGGCTAGTGTAGGTTTCGTAATTTGAAAGAAGAGAAAAACACGTCGTACTAGGACCAAATTATTTTTTTTTTCCTTGAATAAACAACGTATGAAATTTTTCTCATAGAAAATAGTAAAGGAACTGGCATGAAGATAATGCACAGACGTCGGATATTTTTCTAATTCTTGGAGATGTTTGACATGAAAGAATTTATTGATACGTTGATATATATATATATATATATATATATATATATATATATATATATATATATATATATATATATATATATATATATATATATATATATATATATATATATGTATATATATATATATATATATATATATATATATATATATATATATATATATATATATATATATATTTATATATATATATGCAGTCTAGTTGAGATCTGATTGATTAATAAAAAGCAACAAAAGAGCAATAGTGACGGGTAAGAGATGGATGATGAAGAGATCATAAGGAATTTGTCTTCAGTAGAAGCATTAACGGAACAGAGGTATCATAGAAATGTCACTTGCAAAAGGGAGGAAAGAGTTTGTTAAGCAACAGAACAATACGGGGCAATGTTATATGAGGCGGAGACCAGACGCTCTTTCATGAGCAGCGGTCGGGAAGTTATTACATAAAAACTCCTTCTGAGTAAATGGAAAGTAGCATCGTTCTTATATCCACATAATTTGTTCTTCAAGCTATTTTTTCTTACTCTATTATATGCTCATAGCGAGTTTGACGTCAACAACATAATTTCAAAGGCTTATAATAAGGGGGGTTAGACTACTTGGAATCGCATTTTAACAATTCTGTTAATGGTTCAAAATTAACTTGGTTGAGTTCAAGTTGTTTAGGTAAATTGGAAGCAAAATAAAGTCCTAATGGAAAAAAAGATGCAATTTTATGTAATATGTAGTTTAATTTTTTATGGGTATGAAGAGGGTGATTAAAAGTTGAATTTGGGTTAACTGTAGGCATTTTGATCTAGGTACTCTCTACCACTAGAGAGTTATTAAACACTTTGACTGGCCAGACAGTAGTACATTGGATCCCTCTCTGTGGTTACGTCTAATTTTTCTTTGCCTATAAATACAATGAATAGATGTTAGTAAAATTAAGGTTTTGTTAATAGAAATAAATTTAAAAGGTTGAATAGAACTCCATTTCTAACACAATAGATATAAGTAAAAAATAAAGCGAGTGGAATTTGTTTATATGTCTAATAAGGGAAAAATACTTTCAAAATCAATTACATCTTGGAACTTCTCGAACAATAAAGATAAGAAGTAGTATCATTTAATGTCTTCCTATCTGATTTTAATTATGTATCTATTTGAAAAGACTGATCATCATAGATTCCATATTTGCACTGTTCTGTTGCCACTAATGCGAATAATGTATGATGACATCTGATATTTTCTTGGCATATTATAGTCTGTCAAAAACCTAACCTTAATCTCCCCAAGTCTTCCTCTGAGGTATAGTATCAATAGGATAACCATTAAGTACGCTAATGCTTCCTTTTTCTTCCAGGCATCTATTAGAATTTGCCCTGGAGTAAATGAAGAAAACAATAGAATTTTTAAATGATCTCAATCCATTTTGTTTTTCGGTTTTACTCACAATTTTAAACAGAGTATGATTCAAAACCAATGGAATGGCGCTTATTCAATAAAAAAAAAACTATTTTCTAAGAACAGTTATTCCACATGGGTAATTATCTCTCAATCAAGGTTAATCCAAGAGCTATAATAGAGATTCTCCTACAAGGTATTGGTTATTAAGGAGATTATCTCCTGTTTGTATCATCTTATTTTGCTTTGAAGACATAATTTACAGCCTCCATAAGCTGTGAGAATGAACCGGTTATACGACAGTCACACCGACCTCCGGATAACCCCGGACAATCCCGGTGTACCGGTTTCAAATTACCCCCTCCAAATCTTACCCACCGGTAGTTTGAAACCGGATTCAGACTGCCGGGGGGGGGGGGGGGTAATTTAAAACCGGTTTCAAGCTACCCCCGGGAATAATTTGAAACCGGTTTTAAGCTACCCCCCTGGTTTCAAATTACCCCCCTCGTTTTTGCGCAGGATCTCATTTGATCAGGATCAACACAATCATTAGGTTATATGTATATACATGTATTGTTTCACCTATTGGTATCGTTTATTAATATCCAGCCTTTATCCGTTTTATGTTTATATCTTAGCTAATACATGTTGGAAATTCTGTTACCAGTCATGGGCGCATATTTTTCCGAGACAGGGAGACGAGGTGGAATTAGATTTTGACGGTTATTTTTTCCATTATTTGAAATATTACATAATTATACTGCAAGCAACTATTATATAAGGTATAATCAAAATATTGATCATAAGTATATATGTATATAAATATATATATATATATATATATATATATATATATATATATATATATATATATATATATATATATATATATATATATATATATATATATATAAATACTTATATATATATGTATACATATATATATATATATATATATATATATATATATATATATATATATATATATATATATATATGTATATGTGTGCGTATATATATATATATATATATATATATATATATATATATATATATATATATATATATATATATATATGTTTGTATGTATGTTGTAAATACTATATCATTCATGATATCTGTAAATAATTGACACTTTTGATAAAGCAAGATTGTAAGCATTTATAATAGTTTTAATAAAACAAGATACAGTACATGCTGTTTGCTGCTACTGTACTTACATTAGTTGTTTGTATTCGAAAACACCTGGACTACGGTAAAGTCGTTACACTTTATAGCCCTCTATGGATGACATTGAACACAACTTTTGTAAATCTTACAACTGTTGTTACTGATTTTAGCCTAAAGGCAGGCAGCTGTGTGTTATCATGGGCTAAATCAAATACTATTCAGACCATCTTCCAGAGTAGTAAGTGATGGATTCGTGTATGGATTTTTTTTCTCTGTTGTTGATCTCGAAATGGAAAATTATTGAAAATCCGAGTGATAAAATATTCTAGAATTTTACCTGAAATATATCATAAAGAAAAAAAAAAGACCTCGCTGCATAGTTACCTGTACATTTCCATGCGGTTAATATAAGACTTCTGCCCCTTTGTCATAGCTCCATTCTTTCTTATTACTCATATCATCAAATGACAAAACAGCAATACCTAGAAATCGAGACTTCATACCATCTTTAAAGTCCTCTGGTTTAAATTGAATCGAGCTAACAGTAGCTTACACAACGTTAATTCTGTCTGCACGACAACATGAATGTTGGTAATTTATATTTGAGCTATTATTTTTCACGTGCATAGCATCCAAATACTACGAAGTTACTATGCATTATCACTGACAGAATATATGAATTTACAAAAAGATATATGGACACAAGGAGTTCTATCGTTATATTGCATCCATGGGTATAGTCAAACCATTTTATGAGCAAACTTGGAGCCCAATAGCGGCATTGCCAATTCTCGTGGGTCATTTTGAAAGCACACCTGGCTTGACTGCTTTAATCTATGGGCGAGCCAAGAAAAGGAGAAAAGGGTCAGCTAATTAGTCATTCACCCGGATTTGAACGGTCTAAGAATATAATCTTTTAATTTGATACTCTCTCCAAATTGTTTCCTTCTCTCTTTTTGTTTGCAACCACGTGGTGACAAATGGAAACTCTTAAATATAACAAAGAGCAAAATTGTTTTAAAACGATTATCATACTAACAGAAATAATCTTAATTTTGATATAAAATGAATTCAGTTCTCAATTCTGATTGATTATTAAAAGACAGGATTCTTTCCAAATGATTTAACTATGTTTAATATGGTATATTTACATAGGTGATTTTATTGTTTTAGAATTTATTTAATTAATCGAAAAAAATTTCTACAACAAAGGTTGTGTTAGCAAACGTGGTTATGATGACTTCGTCAGAAGAAGTTAGTACTACCACAAAAGATTCAACGAATTAGTTAATTCAGACCATTTTCATGTTTTCCTTTATAATGTTATTAGTGTGCTAAATACCTTTGACCCAATTTTCCTTGCAAATCTGAAACAAAGTAGTTTTTGATATGTTGGTTGCATCTGTGACACGTTTGATTGTTTGGTCAATTCCAAATTTAACAATCTCATTATCATTTTCCCATTTAAAAAAACTGATAGACATTGTATGCCATTTTTTCTTTCTTCTGGGCAAAAAACACGACGCTGAGAACTTACCATGGTTTTTACGGAAGCCTATTGTGCAACACAGTGAATAAGGAAGCTAATCTTCATGCATTTAATAGGATTTGACCAAAGGTCTCAGTGAACTGACCCAGTGGCAACGTGTATGTCATATTTCCTAATTTGTCATTTTCCTTCCCTTGTCTTAGTGAAGCGAAAGCATCGGGATTAAGGAGAATCGGCACCGCCGCCAATGAGTTTTGGTGATTGACACCTTAAGCTGCGCGTTGGCTGCCCTTGTTCAAAAGATGTGTGAGCATATATATATATATATATATATATATATATATATATATATATATATATATATATATATATATATATATATATATATATATATATATATGCATTTGTAAAAATAATAAAATAATAAACACCATTTATTCTGAATGTATTTTGTTTCAATTTCTCCAGGCATATTGCCAACCGAAGCTCATGCACCTAAAGCACATGAATGGAATCTACTAGAGATGACAAAAAAAAAGGAGAAAAAAAAATCTCGACAATCACGCGCACACTGAAATAAAATAAAATTTTACCTCGCCTTTATCACAAAACCTTAAATTACAGTCTGGGACTTTTAACATGTCTTATAATTCACTAATACACAATATTTGGTCTTAAATACAAAATTAAACTACTTTTCCTACTGCTGCGAAGCCAGCAATAAATGCATGATACATATTTGCGATGTCACATGAATTATTTATCATTCTGATGAGGGGGTAACTTGAAAACAGAGGGGGTAACTTTGAAACTGGTTTCAAACTAGCCCCCCCCCCGGTAATCTGAAACCGGTTTCAAGTTACCTGGGGGTAATTTGAAACGGAGGTAACTTGAAACCTTTACACCGGTCCTGATCTGGGCAATCCTGGGAGAAATCTGTAGTGGCTCCTTAACAGTCATTGTCAGTCCAGGAACGGTAATGATGATTTGGAATGTTACCCCGAATGTTTTTGCACATAAAAAAATCGCATTAGGACCTTGTACCGGATTTCATTAAGAAAACTTCTTGGATGAATAAACATTCTTGTAAAAAACATCGAAGCCTTCATAGTGCTAGGGTGGAAAAAATCTTAAAGGATAATCTCTGGCCAGGTTTTGAGGTAAAAAAATCAACCCAGCAACTTTCCCCATAATTAGGAGTCTCTTTGGTAGCCCCTATTGGCAAATCTGAAAAGGGACGGTAAACTTTTGGAAGGGAACTACTTCAAATATTTCAGGAATAGGAAAATCCAGAACTACAGAATGTGCTCCTCTACTAGTTGATTAAGATTTATATATAGTTTTTTCTTTCAAATAACAATGTGTCTTATACAGTTGCAAATAGATATCTGCTAACATATGATTTCGTCCTTTTCTTTACAAATAACCAATTCAAAGAAGCGTCACTCTCCTGAGATGACAGTTCTTCAAGTTCACTTTATTTGTAATATGAAGCATGCGTGTTATTGGTATGTGGTTCCAAATGATCTCTGAAATTCCTCGTGCTGATAACATAACTATCTTTTTGTAAATATTCAAAGCTAAATGACAAAAATCCATTCAACATTAAAGTAAAATATCTAAAAAAAACAAAGGTAAAAATTTTCCTTTACATACTACTATTTCTGGTAAGTGTTGGCAATGACGGGTTTTAAATTATTCAAGTTCACCATAAAATTATAATAAGGGTTATAAGTATCATTTCGACCTAAAGAGTCCGTTTCCGTAAATGCTAAAACAACTAATAATCATTTTATCCAACTTGTTTCCATATGTATATTATGTTATTAATATCATGTTACTAAGTATCCAGTTTTATCTTTTTTTTTTTCTTTTTTTTTTAAATTTAAAGCTTCTGCAGCCTCTGATGTCATGGTAACTCGTTCATAGTATCATATATTTGAGTCATAACGTGCGTTATGAATCATGTTACCAGGTTGCTGAATAAAGGAAAATATTATTGAATAATAGGACGAATTTTCTGTTGTTATGATAATGACCTAAGGTGTTCAAGTATCAGTCACTCGATTATTTCTTGTAGCAAAGATTTTACTTGTACAGTATTATTAGTAGTATACTACTTAGCCACGATTTCTAATTTAGGTTTACAGTGCCACCATAAATGAGTTATTCATTAGGATATTATAATGACGAAAATCTATTTTAGGATACCACAACATATTTTCCCCTCTCCAAAAGAAGTGAAATTTCCTTTCTTGATATCATGTAATGTCTCATTATAGTTGATTATATTTGACTGAATCCATTATGGGAGCTGTGAGTTGGATATAGTTAATCAGTGCTATTATTGGGAATGTAAATAATTCTAGCTGTTTACAAATAAATAAAATTAGAAAACTTTGTTATTACTCGTATTTACAATTAATAAGGAAACCTATACAGAAATTCAAAGTTTGCTCTCAGTTGTCCCCAACCAATTGGGATTTCCAATTCAATGTTTAAAAAGATATATTTAACAAAAACAATATTTGTCAATATATTACAAATTGATCCTGTCGGTAGTCCCCTTTAGCATTGCACTGCTGCAAGCATATGGAGGAAGGAACTTTTGTTGCATATATATATATATATATATATATATATATATATATATATATATATATATATATATATATATATATATATATATATATATATGTATATATACTGTAAATATATATATATATATATATATACATATATATATATATATATATATATATATATATATATATATATATATATATATATATCATATATATATATATATATATGCATATATATGTATATATATCCATATATATATATATATATATATATATATATATATATATATATATATACATATATATATATATATATATATATATATATATATATCTATATATATATATATATATATATATAAATTAGTTTGTATTAACTATTTCTATCGTTATTTTTTTAAGTATATGAAAAATAAGTTATAATGCTTTCCTCTGTTGTGTTATTGTGTTAAGAATTTATCTGAGGAAAAATACTTTATCTTAACTGCGAACTCGGATAAAGGCAACTTTTTTCTTAAATCCAAGTACTATTGGGATAACATACCAATTATAACACTTATCACTTGTTTTTTATATTAAACATAAGTTTAAATCAGGGAAGTATTATAACAAAATTATCTGAGAAAATAATGAATTAAAAAAATATTGTTCCGTCTTATGTCGACCTCGGCAGAACAACGTAGAATAAAGTTATATTTGAGAATGAAGCAGCGTCCAGATATAGCAAAGTCCAAACTCCAAAGTAATCCGCTCTGCAAATATGGGCAGTTTATGTCCATAGCATTGGCCTCATATCTCTCTCTCTCTCTCTCTCTCTCTCTCTCTCTCTCTCTCTCTCTCTCTCTCTCTCTCTCTCTCTCTCTCTCTCTCTCTCTATTATGAAATATATTATGTACCTTGCTTTGATAATTAAATGGAACAATTTTTCATTTTCCTCCAGGAAAGAAAAGTGGTTGGTTCTTTTCTCATTAAAAATAAATAAATTGGAAAGGGTGGAAGAGGTAACACAGTTTCTGCTGGAAGCAAATAAAATATGAGGAAGTATGGCTTTTAAAGGCCTTTTATCAAGGCCTATATTGATTTACTTTATTTTCTTAGATTTTATTTATCACAATGATATTATTGTAAAATAGATTTCATACTTGAATATAGTTTTGAATCTAGGATTATTCTGAAAGCTAATATTTTTATACCTATCGTGTACTGATCACATTATGTTTTTTTTTTCTTTATTCGATACTCTTACTATAAACAATCATTGTATCCACCTTACTCCGATGGAGAAGATTTCTTGCTACTATGTAGTCAAACCAACGAACCCTGGGGAACATATTGTCTTCCGAAAGAATGAGCTGAAGTTTATATTCCATCGGGGATTGCCAGAGGTCCATGCTCGAAATTGCCTTATGGTAACAGGTCGACTGATTTACGATATAGGGAAAGTTATGATAGATTAAATTGTGATTGCTTCAAGTCACGAGCTACTGGCACCCGTGTACTCGATGCCCTAAAATAAGATGAAGAAAAAAGAAGAGGCTGAACCAGTCGGCACGAAAAGTAAGTAAAAAAAAAAAATAATAATAAAATAAAAATTAAGGGTAAGAACACAATCAAAGAAAGGAGAGAAGAAAAGATCGGAGAAATATATACGAATCATATGGGCAAGGAAAAGGTAGAGTAGAATTATAGTGTTACAAAGGAAAGAAGAAGCATGAAGAAAAAAGATGACAAGATATTTTCAAGCAAAAAAAAAGAAGGGAATGATGAGATTAAAAATAGGCAAGTGAAATGCTTAATGGAAAGAACTAGAAAATATAAGACATTCAGTAAAATGGATTCAGAATGGATTCTAAGAGACCTTCACACTTCCGTTCAAAACGCATATAGCTATAAATTTCAAAAAGACGTACAAAAAGGTTTCTTTAGACAGTGTTAAGGTGGTTTACTTATATCTTTTAAAAACCCTTTAGCATTTTATATATATATATATATATATATATATATATATATATATATATATATATATATATATATATATGTGTGTGTGTGTGTGTATGTGTGTGTGTGTGTGTGTGTTTGTGTACGTAGATGTTTGTTTGTGTGGTTGTATGTCTGTTTGTGTATACTCGTATATGTAATATTCCCGTTAATTATATATATTACATATGGCCTAAAATTGATATTCACTATTTTTCAATTTCCATTTTAGCAACCATGGCACTCGTAAAGTCATGTAAATTCAAAAAGTACATTCAGGACATAATTTTATAAACACTGGTGACTATTGGTTCTCTTCATACCAATATTTGCTGTAAATCATTCTTTTTTACGTCAATGCATTCAATGTATTCTTAATTTTGTTTTATATATAAATAGGTTCAATAATAACTTCTAAGTATTTTAGTGGTCAAATCCATTCCTTTTCCCCCTATTGATCGAACTTATTATGCAGTTGTAGCTCATGCTACAACATATCTTCGCAACAATAATTATGAGAAAGCTCATCAAGATTATTCTATATTTGCTCACGAGTTATCAAAATGATCCAGTAATTAGAACAATGAAATTCTGGCCAAGGCAGTTCTTCGCACTCAATCTCAATAAATAAGACAAAACGATCATTATCCTCCTAACATATATAGCCAAAGGAATACATTAATAATTTATTGATAATTAATGAAAAAAAAACTCCTTTTGATCTTCTAACGGTAGCACCAACCTCATGGAAAAAAGACAAAAAGACAAAAAAAAAAAAAAAAAAAAACGATTTTGAGCAAAGCAAAAAATCTATTTTTGGGTGAGATAGCCATGTCCTCCTGATGGAAGGTTCCTTTAGGTAGCCTTTCCAAGGGATATTTGCTACAATGATACTTCCAGGAAAATAACCGGAGGTTTCCAGAATTCTAACTCCTGGCGTGATTCATCCGTAACATAACTTTAAGAATGTCGCATAATATCAGGGGACGTATTTTTTAGATAAGACACATAGCACTCTTCACCCCAAATAAATTTAACTATTTGAGGGGGAAGAGTGGTAAACATAAGGGGAGCCGTTATCTAGGTACCCGGTGGACCCACTCCCCATATTACTACGGCTCATCATTGCGAATTTGCATTTAAGGTAGAATAGCCGCAGATAGAAAGAAAGAAGGGTGTGTCCATCAGGACGACATGGCTATCTCACCCAAAAATAGATTTTTCTCTTTGCTCAAAATCTGTTTTTTGGCCTCGGCCATGTCGTCCTGATGTAAGCATACCGGAGAATTAACTTGAAAGTAATATATCTGTGGGTTTGTATAAGTGCCTTTACTTCAAATGAGTTCCTTATATGGTCTACTAGACCCGTATATATGATATTACCGTTATTTGTCATATCCACCAAGCTTGGAACTAGCTTAGGGCTTCCTGCCCCCTGCAGGGAAAGTGTCGATTTCAACTTTAGGGATTCAAAGTTTATATCTCCATAAGGACGGAAGGTAATACTTAGAAATTACTCTTCTCATACCTTGGAAATCTGTACTCTGATTTCAAGTTGGGCCCTTCTAGGGTTTAATTAAAACTCTAGTACGCTTTATTTATCTGTAACTATGATAGCAGCAATAGACCTCAAATGTTTAATATTTTACCTTGCAACTAGATTATGAAATGAAGTTACAATAGGGTATGAATCTGATCCGGCATTGAAAACACATCAGGGTCAATAGTCAGGGTCAAAGGAGATGTGAAACCAAATCGGACTGATTTGTACAGATTTTGGAAATGCATGAACACCATGACACAACGTTCACTTGGCAATGGTATTATTGGTCAGATAGGCACCTATATGGAACAGTGTGTTAATCATCATTGTGATTTGCACTAGATGGTAAATATACCCATACACCCGATGCACTGGAAAGTCCCAAAGTAGTTCACTGTTCATTACGGTGCTAGCCACATGTTTTATTTCATGTACTTGCTTCGTAGAGTGTCTGTAAAAGATCTTGGTGATCTCCACCCAGTGTCTGAGCGGAGTCTACCAAAGCCCCTATGTTGGAAGAAGTTCAATGAAGAAGCAATTTTCCTTGAATCGTAACCTGGGGGTGAGCTGTCAGGATCCGCTCTGCATACAAGTAGGTGAATTTTGCTCTCAGTTGTCGTAGGGAAAGATTTTGATCCTGAGGTTTCACTTTGGAAGAGCTGTCCTTCCTTGAAGTCTGAAGTTCTACGAAGATAGACCTTAAGACACTCTACTGGGCATAGAGGGACATCTTCCTTCAGTGGGCAGATTCTCCAAGGACCCCACCTCTTGGTGGGTAGCTCGTTCTTGTCAAGAAAGGTAGGATCAGGTAAGGGGTTCAGCTCTCCTGTGTCTAGGAACTGAATATGGCCTATATCCCTGATAAGGCCACTATTTCACTAACTCTAACCCCTAAAGCTATTGCGAACAGAAAAATGACTTTCTGTGTTAGCTCCTTTAGAGTACAATCCCCATTGTTTAGGTTCAAAGTATAGTGCAAGACTTTGACCAACGACCATGTGATGGGCTTTGGAGGGGTTGCCGGCTTGGGTCTAGTGCATGCTTTTGGCACCTTATTGAAGGTTTCGCTCGTGAGGTCCACCTCAAAGGCGTATAGAAGAGGTCTAGTCAGGGCCGTCTTACACGCAGTTATCGTAGTGGAAGTAAGGCCTCGTTCAAGAAGGTAGCTGAAGAAAGATAGACAGAAATCTGTCGAAATTTCTGTTGGTCTCCTTGTTTTCACAAGGGATACCCATTTCTTCCAAGATTATTCACATTGTCTCCTGGTTGAACTTGACTTGTACTCTACAATGAAGTCGACCTTGTCCTTCGAGATCCCAAACTTTTTGTTCGCTGCTAGGGCGAAAAAATCATGAGATGTAGGTTGTTGGTTCTCGGGGATCTAGCGTAAACAGTCGACTTCTGAACCAGTTTGGAATAAAACTGGGTTCGGCAAAGGAAACAACTTCAGTTTCAATTCTAGAACTAGAGGGATCCAATTGCTTTTGGGCCATTTCGGTGCCATTACTGCAGCTGTTCCTCTGAAGAATCTTAGCTTGTCGAGGATTTTTAGCAGGAGATTGGTTGGTGGAAACCGGTAAATCCGATTCCATCTGTTCCATTCGAGAGACATGGCGTTTATTGCTTCTGCTTGAGGGTCCATGTAAGGGGCTACGTAACACGATAGTTTCTTGTTGTTGCTCATCTCAAAGAGATTGATATGCAGTTACGGGAATTTTTTCGAGATGAAGGAGAATGAGTCTGCGTGTAGGGACCATTTTGTCTCTATTGGCTTTCGCCACTGTCACATTGCAGAACCCTTGCAGGTGAACTGCTGGTAAGTGCCATCTTCTCTTCCTTGCCAGGTGGAAGATGGCTAACATCACATGATCGATGTGAGGTGTTCTCGAACCTTGACAATTTAGACATTTTACTATCACTTTGTTTTCCAGGACCAGTCTTATGTGGATTGCTCTGTGAGGGGATAGTTTCTTCAAAGTTAGGAAGACTGCCACGGCCTCCAAAATGGTGATGTGAAAGTTTTTGACTGGTGTGACCAATTCCCTTGCACTATTCTCTTGTGAGAATGGCCTCCCCGTCCTTCCAGGGAGGCATCCGTGTGTATCACCACTGATGGTTGTGGTGGTTGTAGGCAAATCGTCCGCACTAGCCTCTTGAATGTCGACCACGACCTTAGTAGCGTGCGCAATTGGGTCGGGGTCAACCTTAGTTGATTTCTTCGAGCGTTTGGTGCGTATCTTCTCCAGATTCCTGACGCATTCTTTAGTTGTGCTTTTAGCACTGTGTCTGTCACTGCTGCAAACTGGAGAAAGCCCAGTATTCTTTCCTGTTGGTGTCTTGAAATCCTCTTGTATAGGATTAATCTCTTGACAGCTCCCGCTATCTCTCTCCTCTTCTTGAATGGAATGGAGAGATGGTGTGACTTGAGGTTCCATTGGATTCCTAACCATTGGAACTTTTGAGCTGGAGAATGGCGAGACTTCTTATAATTGATATTGAAGCCAAGGTGCTCTAGGAACTGTATCACCGTTTCGGCTGGAAAAGGGGGTGGAGCTTTGTTCCATCTCCACTCAAGTCCATTTGTGATTAGGTTGTGGGCCCAGAGATCGAAGGTCCAACGATTCCGAAAGTAAAAAAGTCTGTCTCCTACCTGGACCCCTCATTGTTTAGGGCAGTGGTTCTTAACCCCTGGGGGGCGACCCAGAGTTGGGTCGCCAAGCCATTTGAATAGGTCACCAAGGATGTGTGGACTTCCCCTTTTCCCAATATTCCTATTCAAAATATTATCAAAATATTAATCATGAATGTAGAATTTTTAAGTAATTTCTATCTACTGTTAAGCAAAACGTTAAGACAGACGATTTGATTGAGGTGAAAAAACTACCAACATCTCCTCTTGCCTTTTAAATCTAACCATTGGTGGAGGGAAGGAGGAGGGGTTATGAGCGTGCAACAATCAACACTTGCTTCGTACCTCGTAGCTTGGAGAATTGCAAGAGCTAAAAAGGCACATACCATTGGCGAAGAATTGGTAAAGCCTGCAGCTCTTGATATGATGGGGACAATTTATGGGAAAGAATTTGCCAAGAAAATTGAACATGTTCCCCTGTCAAATGACACAGTGAAAAAACGAATCCAGAACATGTCACATGACATAAAAGACCAGGTGATTGCAGCAATAAAAAAGAGTGGGCACTTCAGTCTCCAACTGGACGAGTCAACTGATGTTAGTGATGATGCCCAACTCATGACATACGTACGATATCAAGGTAAAGAAGCTATGGAAGAAGAGTTTCTGTTTTGCCGGCCATTGCTAACCACAACTACTGGAGAAGACAATTTTATGAAGGTAGATTCATTCTTCAATGAATAAGGACTTCTCTGGAGGCAGTGTTACAGTGTTTGTTGTGATGGAGCACCAGCAATGTTAGGAACACGTCAGGGCTTCATCGCACGTGTTAATCAAGAAAATCCGAGTGTGATGGTTGTTCACTGTCTACTTCACCGTGAAAATCTTGCTTCTCAGAAGTTATCACATGAGTTACAGAAGGTGATGCAGGAAGTAACTCAGGTTGTTAATTTCATTAAAGCTAGGGCTCTGAACTCAAGATTATTCACTCAAATGTGCTCTGATTTTGGTTCTGAGCGTATACATCTGTTTTACCACTCTGAGGTTAGGTGGCTATCACGAGGAAAGGTGCTCCAACGACTGCTGGAATTGCGGACCGAGACTGGGCTGTTTTTGACAGAAAAGAGTCATCCACTGGCCCACAAATTCTAGAATCAAAATGGTTGATGCAAGTAGCTTATCTTGCAGATATGTTTACTGAGATAAATTCCTTGAACATTTCAAGGCAGGGTCGTGATCAGACATTGGTTGGGCTTTCTGAGAAGCTATTAGCATTCAAAGGAAAACTGAAGGTGTGGATGAATAAAATAAAATCAGGAAAGACTGCTTCATTTCTATCTTTTAACTTACTCCTGTAGGATGAAAGATTTTCTCTCATCCAAGTCCAATGCATTATTGAGGGACATATATCCAAGCTAATTAGAGAGTTTGATCATTACATTCCAGAAAATACGCTCAACTACAGTTGAGTAAGAAACCCCTTCAACATTGAAGCTGAAGCCTTGCCTAATGAAATTGCAAACATCAGGAAGCTACAGGAGGAGCTTATCGAGATCCAGAAAGACGCAACACTTCATCACAATTTCAAAAGGCAAAAGGAATCACTGAGCTCATTTTGGATCAAAGTTCATAAAGAAAAGCCCAATCTTGGAGGTAAAGCCCAGGATTTTCAGCCCTCACAGTCATAAAGAAAAAATACAGAAACCGTTTGCAACCAGAGGACGACCTAAGATGCAGCCTACCATCAAAATCACCCAGATTTGAAGAGCTGACCAAAACAATTCAGTGTCAAGGATTTCATTGAATTTAACCACTTCACTATGGACGAAGGGAGAGGAGAAGAAGGAATGGAGGGAGCGGAAGAAGGAGTGAAGGAAAAGAGACAGGGGGTTAGGGAATGGAGAGATTGAAATGAGGGACGAAGGTAGGGAAAGGGACGATCAGGAACAGAGGAATCGGAGAAACAAAGGAAGGAAGAGAAGTGGAGGGCAGAGGCACATATAGAAGGGGTTAATACTATATTTCATGTCAAAAAGTCTTGTATGAATAATTTTCCTTCTCAGCAATGGTAAATTATAACCTAATTATACACTATTGTTATATTAAACAACATTTTTATTTTTATTTTAGAAAATCTTAGTGCATTTTTTTTTATTTCTCATGGATCATTATGATATAGATGCACTACTTGCATTAATACAAATTTCTGTATGTGATTTTTTTTTCTGTCACACGTTTTTACAAGCACAAGTATTTTATAATTAAAATAAAAGTATTTATGAAGGTAAGGGTCACCATGGTTGATCTGGACAGGATTTTGGGTCGCATCCATAAAAGGTTAAGAACCACTGGTTTAAGGGTTCCTAAGGACTTATTTTCATGACCGAGACCTCCTCTGCCCCCTGGGGGTTTTCCGGAGAACCTCTTTTTGGGCCTCTACCTTTGTAAGGCCGAAAGGTGGTCGGGTGCCTCTCAGAGCCTGGGTTGAAAACAGGTGAATGGGTTACCAGCAGTTGAGGGACCATCTGAAAATTGGTTTGCTGCTGGACTACCATTTGAGGCACCGTGGTCATGGTCACGGTCGGAAGTTGTGCAGGTCTACGTGGTCATCTTGCCTTTTTGTTCTTAGGCTGAGGACCTCCATTTGATGAAGATTTTCTCTTTGAAGACATACCCCACTTTTGGAGAAGGTTCCTATTCTCCGTGGTGGCTTTGACAATGACTTCTTGGACCACTTCCTGTAGGAAAAGGTCTTTGCCCCAGATACATGATGAGATCAGTTTTCTGTGTTCGTGTTTGACCGTTGCTGCGGCAAACATGTGCTCTCCACAGGCCCTCCTGGATCTGACGAAGGCATACAAGTCCTTCACAAGGGTACCCATGTGAGCCTTGGCTAGGACCATGTACATGTCTGGGGCATTGGAAAGGCCTGCACACATTTCCATGCAGTTCTGGGGAGACAAAGAAGCGGCTAGTCTCTCCTTTGTCTCTTGTTCCCTTCTCAAAAGATGCTTTGGCAGTTTTGGAAGGTTCTCATTAGACTGCTGGCCTGCTATCTCCGGATCCAGGTTAGAGACGGAGAAGGTTAGATGAACCTTGTTCCACTTCTCCTCGCAGGTAGGCATGGCTAGAGATAATGGTTTGCATTCTTCTAGCACTGGGCATGATTTGCCTGCATCGACTGCTTTTATGACACAGTCAAGGGCTTTCACCAAGAAGGGGAAGGCTCTGGAGGAAGGAGCAATGAAGGTAGGATGCCTCTTGCTCAATGCTGAGACTTTGGAGTTGGTGTAACCGGCTCCCTTTAGGGTCTTGAACAGAAGAGCCAGTGCCCTGTCATGCTCGAAGACTATGACTTACTTCGGTTCCGTCTCCTCACCGGATGCTGGTTCATCCCGCAGTCTCACGTAACAGTCTGGGTTTGCCGAAAGACTATGCCAGAATTGATGATATTGAAGGGGTTTGGCCCCATACTTCTCGAAGATATAGAGCTTAACCTCCTGCTGTTCCTTGTGGAACACTGCTATCATCTGCTGAATCGACTCCAGAAGCGCATTGCTCCGCGCTATCAGTGGATCAGGATGGGGAGTTGGGGCTGAAGAGGTTGACGGTCAGGTTGATATGCCGTCACGGAAAACTGAGGGTCCTCAGTTACTGTCACACGGATCCTTCTTCTTCCGTAAGTGGTTGAACCACATCTTCTTCAGGGAGGTCTTGTAGAAGATCCTTTTCGGTGATGGTAGATACCTCTGACATCCGTTCCTGATGGATGTCCATGCCTTCTAGTGCCTTGCTAATAATTGCATCCACCATCAGTTGGATGAAGGGAGGCTTGACCTGTACCTGGGGCACAAGTGCATTGGATTGGGCCTTAGGGAACAGAGGGCACCTCATAGCTTCATTTGGTAGGTAAGGTCCCAGAGAGTTCTTCTGGAACCCTCTTACCCACCTCCGAAGAGTTTCTCTTGCTGTATCCCTTGATTATGTAGCCTCGGGGATATCTTCTCCAAATCCCTCGGTCATCAGAGCCGAGCAGATGGTGTAACCCTTCAGGTTCCAATACTTCTGGGTTACGATGGAGCAGGGGATATGAGACCTGCACATTGTATGCCAACAAAAGTCCTTACTCTTGTGGTTGCAGAACACGACTGCACACTTCAAAGTTGGATCCTCCTGTAAGGAAAAAAGGTGAAATAAGTATAGGGTTATATATATCATCGATATAAATGCATATATTTAACAATAGTATTGCTTTCTATTACTTTTAATAGCTTAGGATAGTAAGCTCGAAAGGAAGTACGAAAGACACATATCTGTGTTTCCTCTCATAGGCAGTTGCTGAAACCTCCGTCAATATTAATATTGAAATTCCTCATAAGGGAAAATACAGAGTGGAATAACTCTCGTATGTAGAGCCGGAGCTAGAAAATATTTATACTAACTCTTCCACCTGTAAAGTATTAATACTGAACGGTGTTTCATGAGTGTCCCGATAATCAAAGGATTCATCAGGGTGTTGAGGAAATGCTTCAACCTCAGCATGATATGCGGTCCCAACAATAGGCAGCAAAAGGATACACAGAGTATGTTAGAAATACTTGTACTACTGTATTGTTATATACTGTAGTTTTCCAACTACTGTATTGTTATATACTGTACTTTTCCAACTACTGTATTGTTATATACTGTAGTTTTACTGGCTACTGTATTGTAGTATACTGTAGTTTTACCGGTACACTACCGGGGTTAGGCTAGTGCCTGGCGGCACTGAGTGATAGAGAGAGAGAAAGAATGGAAAGGAGGGTTTCCTATTATTATGGTAAAGCACAATAAATGGAAATGAAGGAGGGCTGCTGCCGCCTACTGTCTTCTTGCCAGAATGAGAATTCTAATGGATGGGGAGGAATGCATCTGATTCTAGCTTCCATCCAGCCCCAACTTTTGCCACCGGCTGTACTGCCGGTTGCGAAGTGTGTGGATAGCAGTCCAAGAGAGGACTGAAGAATTCTCAACAGAATATTGAGTTTCCCACCGGCAGCAGTCAAGGCAGGCTCAGTCTCCCCCCCCCCCCAGGGCATTCGCTTCCGGTGATGGAAGAACACAGAGGGGAGTTGGCCGAGGCGGCAACCTAACCACCGCTGGTAGGGTCCCTGCCGGCGGAAAACCAAGCAGGCTTTTCCACCTTTCATTTCATTGACGATTACTATTTCTTTCTTTGACTCATCGAACGCCTTTAGATAACCAACTTCTGCCATCTATCGGCTCATAATGTGAAAAAGTTTTCCTCTTCCCTTGGAAATGTAATCACACGGATTCCCTAAGGACTTGAATATCAAGGGATGGCTTTTTCTAGTTTGATGAATTAGATCATATCTTATTGTTCTGGTGAAATCGTATTCTCAGCTAATGTTTTATTGTTCTGTCCATTTCACCCATTTCATAGTGCTTAGTTCTAAGGAAATGCCATTGAATGCTATTTATAGAGATTTTTTTATAGAATAAATTATTATAAAAAAAGAGTATATATATAAATATATATATAAATATATACATATATATATATATATATATATATATATATATATATATATATATATATATATATATATATATGTATATATATATATATATATATATATATATATATATATATATATATATATATATATATATATATATATATATATATATATATATATATAAATATATATATATATATATATATATATATATATATATATATATATATATATATATATATATATATATATATATATATATACATATATATATATATATATATATATATATATATATATATATATATATATATATATATATATATATATATATATTTATATAGAAAATCTTAGTGCATTTTTTTTTATTTCTCATGGATCATTATGATATAAATGCACTACTTGCATTAATACAAATTTCTGTATGTGATTTTTTTTTCTGTCACACGTTTTTACAAGCACAAGTATTTTATAATTAAAATAAAAGTATTTATGAAGGTAAGGGTCACCATGGTTGATCTGGACAGGATTTTGGGTCGCATCCATAACCCCACTGGTTTAAGGGTTCCTAAGGACTTATTTTCATGACCGAGACCTCCTCTGCCCCCTGGGGGTTTTCCGGAAAACCTCTTTTTGGGCCTCTACCTTTGTAAGGCCGAAAGGTGGTCGGGTGCCTCTCAGAGCCTGGGTTGAAAACAGGTGAATGGGTTACCAGCAGTTGAGGGACCATCTGAAAATTGGTTTGCTGCTGGACTACCATTTGAGGCACCGTGGTCATGGTCACGGTCGGAAATTGTGCAGGTCTACGTGGTCATCTTGCCTTTTTGTTCTTAGGCTGAGGACCTCCATTTGATGAAGATTTTCTCTTTGAAGACATACCCCACTTTTGGAGAAGGTTCCTATTCTCCGTGGTGGCTTTGACAATGACTTCTTGGACCAATTCCTGTAGGAAAAGGTCTTTGCCCCAGATACATGATGAGATCAGTTTTCTGTGTTCGTGTTTGACCGTTGCTGCGGCAAACATGTGCTCTCCACAGGCCCTCCTGGATCTGACGAAGGCATACAAGTCCTTCACAAGGGTACCCATGTGAGCCTTGGCTAGGACCATGTACATGTCTGGGGCATTAGAAAGGCCTGCACACATTTCCATGCAGTTCTGGGGAGACAAAGAAGCGGCTAGTCTCTCCTTTGTCTCTTGTTCCCTTCTCAAAAGATGCTTTGGCAGTTTTGGAAGGTTCTCATTAGACTGCTGGCCTGCTATCTCCGGATCCAGGTTAGAGACGGAGAAGGTTAGATGAACCTTGTTCCACTTCTCCTCGCAGGTAGGCATGGCCAGAGATAATGGTTTGCATTCTTCTAGCACTGGGCATGATTTGCCTGCATCGACTGCTTTTATGACACAGTCAAGGGCTTTCACCAAGAAGGGGAAGGCTCTGGAGGAAGGAGCAATGAAGGTAGGATGCCTTTTGCTCAATGCTGAGACTTTGGAGTTGGTGTAACCGGCTCCCTTTAGGGTCTTGAACAGAAGAGCCAGTGCCCTGTCATGCTCGAAGACTATGACTTACTTCGGTTCCGTCTCCTCACCGGATGCTGGTTCATCCCGCAGTCTCACGTAACAGTCTGGGTTTGCCGAAAGACTATGCCAGAATTGATGATATTGAAGGGGTTTGGCCCCATACTTCTCGAAGATATAGAGCTTAACCTCCTGCTGTTCCTTGTGGAACACTGCTATCATCTGCTGAATCGACTCCAGAAGCGCATTGCTCCGCGCTATCAGTGGATCAGGATGGGGAGTTGGGGCTGAAGAGGTTGACGGTCAGGTTGATATGCCGTCACGGAAAACTGAGGGTCCTCAGTTACTGTCAACACGGATCCTTCTTCTTCCGTAAGTGGTTGAACCACATCTTCTTCAGGGAGGTCTTGTAGAAGATCCTTTTCGGTGATGGTAGATACCTCTGACATCCGTTCCTGATGGATGTCCATGCCTTCTAGTGCCTTGCTAATAATTGCATCCACCATCAGTTGGATGAAGGGAGGCTTGACCTGTACCTGGGGCACAAGTGCATTGGATTGGGCCTTAGGGAACAGAGGGCACCTCATAGCTTCATTTGGTAGGTAAGGTCCCAGAGAGTTCTTCTGGAACCCTCTTACCCACCTCCGAAGAGTTTCTCTTGCTGTATCCCTTGATTATGTAGCCTCGGGGATATCTTCTCCAAATCCCTCGGTCATCAGAGCCGAGCAGATGGTGTAACCCTTCAGGTTCCAATACTTCTGGGTTACGATGGAGCAGGGGATATGAGACCTGCACATTGTATGCCAACAAAAGTCCTTACTCTTGTGGTTGCAGAACACGACTGCACACTTCAAAGTTGGATCCTCCTGTAAGGAAAAAAGGTGAAATAAGTATAGGGTTATATATATCATCGATATAAATGCATATATTTAACAATAGTATTGCTTTCTATTACTTTTAATAGCTTAGGATAGTAAGCTCGAAAGGAAGTACGAAAGACACATATCTGTGTTTCCTCTCATAGGCAGTTGCTGAAACCTCCGTCAATATTAATATTGAAATTCCTCATAAGGGAAAATACAGAGTGGAATAACTCTCGTATGTAGAGCCGGAGCTAGAAAATATTTATACTAACTCTTCCACCTGTAAAGTATTAATACTGAACGGTGTTTCATGAGTGTCCCGATAATCAAAGGATTCATCAGGGTGTTGAGGAAATGCTTCAACCTCAGCATGATATGCGGTCCCAACAATAGGCAGCAAAAGGATACACAGAGTATGTTAGAAATACTTGTACAACTGTATTGTTATATACTGTAGTTTTCCAACTACTGTATTGTTATATACTGTACTTTTCCAACTACTGTATTGTTATATACTGTAGTTTTACTGGCTACTGTATTGTAGTATACTGTAGTTTTACCGGTACACTACCGGGGTTAGGCTAGTGCCTGGCGGCACTGAGTGATAGAGAGAGAGAAAGAATGGAAAGGAGGGTTTCCTATTATTGTGGTAAAGCACAATAAATGGAAATGAAGGAGGGCTGCTGCCGCCTACTGTCTTCTTGCCAGAATGAGAATTCTAATGGATGGGGAGGAATGCATCTGATTCTAGCTTCCATCCAGCCCCAACTTTTGCCACCGGCTGTACTGCCGGTTGCGAAGTGTGTGGATAGCAGTCCAAGAGAGGACTGAAGAATTCTCAACAGAATATTGAGTTTCCCACCGGCAGCAGTCAAGGCAGGCTCAGTCTTCCCCCCCCCCCCCCCAGGGCATTCGCTTCCGGTGATGGAAGAACACAGAGGGGAGTTGGCCGAGGCGGCAACCTAACCACCGCTGGTAGGGTCCCTGCCGGCGGAAAACCAAGCAGGCTTTTCCACCTTTCATTTCATTGACGATTACTATTTCTTTCTTTGACTCATCGAACGCCTTTAGATAACCAACTTCTGCCATCTATCGGCTCATAATGTGAAAAAGTTTTCCTCTTCCCTTGGAAATGTAATCACACGGATTCCCTAAGGACTTGAATATCAAGGGATGGCTTTTTCTAGTTTGATGAATTAGATCATATCTTATTGTTCTGGTGAAATCGTATTCTCAGCTAATGTTTTATTGTTCTGTCCATTTCACCCATTTCATAGTGCTTAGTTCTAAGGAAATGCCATTGAATGCTATTTATAGAGATTTTTTTATAGAATAAATTATTATAAAAAAAGAGTATATATATAAATATATATATAAATATATACATATATATATATATATATATATATATATATATATATATATATATATATATATATATATATATATATATATATATGTATATATATATATATATATATATATATATATATATATATATATATATATATATATATATATATAAATATATATATATATATATATATATATATATATATATATATATATATATATATATATATATATATACATATATATATATATATATATATATATATATATATATATATATATATATATATATATATATATATATATATATATATTTATATAGAAAATCTTAGTGCATTTTTTTTTATTTCTCATGGATCATTATGATATAAATGCACTACTTGCATTAATACAAATTTCTGTATGTGATTTTTTTTTCTGTCACACGTTTTTACAAGCACAAGTATTTTATAATTAAAATAAAAGTATTTATGAAGGTAAGGGTCACCATGGTTGATCTGGACAGGATTTTGGGTCGCATCCATAACCCCACTGGTTTAAGGGTTCCTAAGGACTTATTTTCATGACCGAGACCTCCTCTGCCCCCTGGGGGTTTTCCGGAAAACCTCTTTTTGGGCCTCTACCTTTGTAAGGCCGAAAGGTGGTCGGGTGCCTCTCAGAGCCTGGGTTGAAAACAGGTGAATGGGTTACCAGCAGTTGAGGGACCATCTGAAAATTGGTTTGCTGCTGGACTACCATTTGAGGCACCGTGGTCATGGTCACGGTCGGAAATTGTGCAGGTCTACGTGGTCATCTTGCCTTTTTGTTCTTAGGCTGAGGACCTCCATTTGATGAAGATTTTCTCTTTGAAGACATACCCCACTTTTGGAGAAGGTTCCTATTCTCCGTGGTGGCTTTGACAATGACTTCTTGGACCAATTCCTGTAGGAAAAGGTCTTTGCCCCAGATACATGATGAGATCAGTTTTCTGTGTTCGTGTTTGACCGTTGCTGCGGCAAACATGTGCTCTCCACAGGCCCTCCTGGATCTGACGAAGGCATACAAGTCCTTCACAAGGGTACCCATGTGAGCCTTGGCT
>NC_090731.1:126146121-126151121 GCF_036898095.1 Palaemon carinicauda
CTAAGTACAAGAAAACTAACCTTCATTATTCAATCCAACATCCAATGGTTTCCTCTAATTATTTAGAAACATATTTCTTAAACCCATGATTCTCAAGCCGTAGCTCTCCAAACAAAAAAGGGGGGGGGGGGCCGCATAATAGGTGAAGTGGAACTGCAAATTTAAGTTTGATTAGGTGTACTACAACCAAGATAGATCAAATGGAAACTATCTTGAGAAAATATGTCAAAGGAAAATTAAATGCTCTCTCTCTCTCTCTCTCTCTCTCTCTCTCTCTCTCTCTCTCTCTCTCTCTCTCTCTCTCTCTCTCTCTCTCTCTCTCTCTCTCTCTTAAAGCAAACATATAAATAAATATAAAAAAGTGTGATTGGATACATAAATATATATGTGATAATTTACCATCTTTATAATATCAAATTCGGCCTGTTTCGAGATCAGACACACACACACACACACACACACACACACACATATATATATATATATATATATATATATATATATATATATATATATATATATATATGAAGACAAAACTTGAAAATTTCCAAATATTTTGCAGAAATTTTTGAGAGATTACTACTGAAGAAATTTCAATCTACAATGTATCTTGAAAATTCTATTTGGTGTTTCAAAAACCTTGTAATGGAGAAAATCCTTATGCTTAATGAAATCTTAAAATACTTGTTCCTAAGGCGTTAGGTTAAGTTACAAGATGTATGTTATTGATTATCATCTTAGTAAAAGGGAGGGTGTAGTCTGAGAAATCTTTACCATTAGTTAATTACAAGCTTCCTGTATTCATCGTCCATGTAAATAGTATCTGTGTCGCAGATAATGTAATTCATTGGAGGGTTTATATATCACTATTCGAGGAAATGCTGATATATAACTTGTTAAATGATGCTATCTTTTCTTCAAAGTTTTAACAAATTTCTATATAAAACGAGAAGGAAATGTTCTCTTTTAAGGCTTTATTAGAAAGGATATTGAATATAATTGAGATATCTGCGTGACATTTCGTTCTCATCATATTTCCCATTTTGCAAGTGTCTAACCACACAGAGCTTTTTCATCTGTACTATTTTGATATTTATGATGTAATAAAATCAATATTTATTACTCTAATCAAAGTGCTAGGTTAGGAAAGATATTCTGAGATTATATGATCATAAAATAAGAAAGATCGGAGGTGAAAACAATCAAGAGAGCTAAGGACATGATTGTGATGGAGAGGAAAAGTATTTGGCGTCAGCGGATGATATGCATGGATGTGATGAGGAAGGATTTGGGAGAGGTTGGGCACGGGGAAGATGATACAAGGAATATATTAATAAGAATCAAGGGAAACAATTGACTCAAGTTGCTGACCCTGGAATAAAATGAGACTAATAAAGTTAAAAGAAGAGGAAATTGCAGGACAAAATTAATTACTCAAATTTCAATTTCATCAAAAAAAAAAAATTTAAATGTAGACCCAACCCAAAGGAGTAAAAACAAAAAAAGAAAATATATTGCCTATATCATTTGCTAGAATAAATCACAAATATCAAAATGTTATGGAACAGCCATTGTATTAATCTATGGCACATTTGCGATAGTATAATATTTCTTTATCATTGAAACAATCTTAGGAAATACAAGAACTCTTTTGATATCATAGATTCCTAATATCCATTGCACTTTTCAGCTTTATGCCAAAAACATTCATGAAATTAATGCAACATACTTTATAGTTTTTATATTATACATAGTTTACTAAATAATTGTAACCTACGAGAAGAAATATAGAAGAAACTTGGTCTTATGTTATATCCAGAAGCAAGCTGTTTCGATAGGATTTTTAGGTGAATTTCTGAAACCTAATATCAAAAGTTATTTCCATGTACTTAAAAACTTTGAGTACAACATACCATATTACTTTCTGCAGGATAAAGTTGCAGCTGAAATTTTCAGGACGAATTAAAATAATATAGGCTATCTAATACAAAGACATATAGGCGGCCAAGCATCACATATGAATAAAAAAGGAATAAATCTTTATATGCTTAGATATCTGTGTTGATATTGTTTTGTGATAAAAAAAAAATATCATATATCATAGAATATATGTTAATGATTTAGAAGAAATGTTGTCCAATACTATGTGCAATAATTATGAACCCGAAATTTAGATGTAAGAAGAGAGCAATATTAAATTCAAATTATATGCAGAAACTGATGTGAAAATCGGCAAAACCTATTTTTCTCCAAAATTCAGTTTCGCAAAACTTTGAAAAAGATAGCAGTTTTGACAGTCTACTAAACCTGCTTTGATATAAGCTAATTCAACCAAGGGACTTCTTACCCAACCGAAGTGAACATTAGAGAAGAAGCTGAATAGCCCTGGATGTGGGACCAATTGTTCGTCCTCTCGGTGTAAGAAACTTAAATGTAATATGAATATGGAAAATAAACCAAATTGCCAGAAATAGCTGACACTTCCACGGATTATGTAATATATCGAAAAGGAGTGAATACCAACACGGAATATCTCACCTTCCATCTCCCAAATCGATTTTACTTATTTTTTTCATGATTATCTACTGCTATGTACATTTTCTTCTAATTTTTAACTACCTTATCCATGCCATCTTTCCCATATAGTATACAAAAATATCAAAGCATCAATATATAAGATATAATCGTTATCCAGCTAATAAATAACTTTATTTTAGTCATCATCATCATTATCATCATCGTCTCCTCCTACGGCCACTGACGCAAATGACCTCGGTTAGATTTCATCAGTCGTCTCTCTCTTGAGCTTTTAAATCAAAACTTTTCAATCCATCATATACTACTTCACGATTCATATTCCTCAGACATGTATGCATGGGTCTTCCAACATTTTTAGTGCCATATTAAGCCGAGTTAAAAGTTTAGTGAACTAATATCTCTTGGAGAGTGCGAAGAGCATGTCCAAACAATGTCCATCTACCCCTCGCTATGATATCTTCTAGTTATGGCACTATAGTCTCATTTTTAATCCTTTCTTACCATTTCACTCCAAATATCCGTCACTGTTCAATGAAACTTAAGTTAGTAGTATTCTGTAACTAGGAAGAAGCTTTTTATTTCATAATTATATTTCCGATTAAGCACGATTATTTTTTCTTCGTCAAAATTATTGATATTTTCATCTACCTTGTTATTTTTGTCTTTACATGTTGCATTAACATATTCCGTTCCTTTACCTGGTCATCTTCATTATACTGTTTTTTTTATATATATATTATTGTTTGCTAATGTTGTTGTTTGCTTCAGTCGTTAGTTATAAACGATGAATCAAAATCCCTTAATCTTTATTTGTCACCACATATCTTTGTATCAAATAACATTCTCATCTTTCATACTGTTCTGTTAATAGATGATTAATTTGATTTTCTTCCTTAAATACTGGATCGGTTATTCACCTAAAAATTACAATCATTATTAAAAGAAATTATTCGTTATCACATTACAACCCGAGCAAATAAAGCATAACTGGTAACCACCTATTACATCGGAATTCATATGTCACTAAACTTAATTCTGAACTTCACAGCAGCAAGTCGTGTTCCTTCTCAGTAATCAATAAACAATCCTTCAAAAGCACTTATATGGTGAAAACAAATTATTACACATATCAGTTCTTTATGTTTTCAAAAAACAAAAAGCTCTCTTAAGAAGGGTATTAGAATTATTTTTCACCTAATTTCATTTTTTGACAGTTATATAACATACAAAATGGAATTAAAAGAGGTTTAATGTATTATTTTCACATTACCATTATATTATAATGTTAATTTGAAAAGTGAGATTAAGTAATAAAACGAAAAATAAAACAAAGCATTTCAGAGATATGAAAACATTAATTTTGTGTCTTTCTAAACTGAAAATACATGTTTAGACGAATACATTAAGAAAGAGGCAAAAGCAATAATTTCTACTTTTTACGAATATAACTTGTTCCAACTACTCATGGTATCTGTCGTGCAACAATGGTAAGTATTCAAGGCACCAATGTGCAAATGAAAGTAATATGTGCGATTTCAAATGTCAATAATTCTATTGAAATTTAATGGGTTCATCCATTTATATTAATTACTGCATATATACAAAATTCTCATCCTTGATAGCCTATATATCAATACATTTACTTAAAAAAAATCTTCATTATTATCAAATCCAGAATGACTATATACATAACCAATTTTTTATTGTTGGTGTCATTGTCAATAAAAAACAACTCTCTAGAACATATGGAGATGTATTGATACTATTAAAAGGTATTGTTTGTAGAAGATATATAGGTAAGGACTTGGACGGGTCCCAATATCTCACCTTTATTCAACAACATTGATAGTGCGATTTCAATCTTATTGATATTTAAGAAAGCTCACTTAGTTTTCATATTCCTCCTTCAGCCTTTCGTATCTTTAATCTTTAAAAAATATCAATCCCTTTTTAATCTTCAATTTATAACAGTGGTACAGTGTTTGAAGATACTGTGAATATATTCTATCGATATCATTTTTCAAATATTCCAGATTTTAGGAAAACTGAAGTAAGAAAATTAACTGGTTCGTTGTGAGTCTCATTTCGAGTGTCGAGTGAACATCTTTCTTCTGTTTTCAATTGAATTTCAATTTCAATTTCAATGTTGTTCCTTAGAAATAAAAACTATTGTAATTCTTTTCCTAATGTACTTTTTTAGTCTTGTTTTCAATTTATTTCGGAGTATGATGTTAAATAAGGCTTAACACTATAAACCGAACGTAACGATACTACATGCCTGAGATACTTATCGATTTGGGATATTAAATCTTTTTTTTTTTATTTCTTTGTTTATTGGTGTGCTTGTTGTCAGACTTTTTTTCTTTCATAGAATTTTAATTCAATTTATATTCACATGAAAACAAAACGACTTTTCATACCCTAACTTTTTCTTACATCTCAATTCAAGTTGCCATTATTTT
>NC_090731.1:126161329-126166329 GCF_036898095.1 Palaemon carinicauda
TATATATATATATATATATATGTATGTATACATATATATATATATATATATATATATATATATATATATATATATGCGTGTGTGTATATATATATGTATATATATATATATATATATATATATATATATATATATATATATATATATATATATATATATATATATATATATATATATATATATATATATGCGTGTTATATATATATATATATATATATATATATATATATTTATATATATATATATATATATATATAATTATATATATATATATATATATATATATATATATATATATATATATATATATATATATAGAAATATGTAAACAATGTTGGAATGATTAACGACACTCGTTGTTACATTGAAAAAGACATGCCCAGAAGAAATCAACAGTACACTCAATGTCTCAAAATAGATGCTGTATATCATTACTATTGGTTTGATTTTTCTGCATATATGAAAAAGAATATGTTATGTTATCTTATGATTCACCTCAGGGAAAGGATATGCTAACAAAACAACATCAATCTAGATATATTGTTGTAACTAACAAATCAATCCTATATAAAAGATTTTCTCTGATGTAACATGATCAAGAGAGATCATATTCAGGTGCAACAGTTTTCTAATATTAGAATATAACCTTTGTTATTAAAAACAGGATAATTCAGTATATTTATTTAGTATATAATCTATCCAATCCTGAATCGTTCGTTGTTAATGTACTTATAATCTTTTTATATGATATATTATACAAATATGTAAAACAATGGCAAAAGTCCATATCTTAGATTTTTTCCACCTTACAAAGTGTTTCCAGATAAAAATAATAGACATAACAATCAGGAACAGAAAATTTCCTTTTTTTTTTTTTTTTTTTTTTTTTTTTTTTTTTTTTTTTTTTTTTTTTTTTTTTTTTTTTTAATCTATCATATGCAACTTTATTCAAGAGAGGGATATTGGTGTCTTTTGTATGATTAGGTCTCCAATCATATGAATATATTGATGAACATGCATTGCATCATAAATAAAGTTTGCGTTCAAGAATAGTGTTTTTGGAGAGTAGATGAATGGGCATTCGATCAATAACTGATTTTATTTTGAAAATATTTTTAGCAGTATTATATTGATTCCTTGACCAAGGCTAAATTTTTTGTCTTTTTTTCACCAACTTTAGGCTTAAAATATAATTTTGACCCGATATTGACAGACAAAGTAATTACCATCAATATATTTTCTTCTGAAGGCCACAATGTAAAAAGAGAATGATGATGATGATAATGACGATGATGATGATGAGACTGTAACTACCAATGATAATGAATTTGGTTTATTTAATGATCATGCAAACGTGCGGAATGGAATTCTTAAACTTGATTTGAATATGGAAGAGCGAGGACTGCTGCATGATGGGTCTGAATCTCAGCAGACTGACATAAAAAAAATGCAAAGGAAAAGTATGTTTCTTGTTGTCAGAGTAGAAAGTTTATCTCATCAGTGTTGAGTGAAAAAAAAAAAAAAAACTCACCGACACCATTGAGAATTTTATTTTATCAACAATCAGTATTTTTTTTAATTGTTCTTGAAATATATTGATTTTGTGTTTAGGCAGGACATGCTTTGGTTCCGTGTACGATATTCTTTCCTAAGGAATAAGAAATAAGCAAAAAATGAAGGCATTCTGCTTGGGTTATTCACAGGTAAGAGTCAAAGTCAAAATTAGAAAAGCTGTTGTTAATAGAAGTACTTGGAAATACAGCTTTTTATTGCAAGTGAAGAGGAAATGCCACCTCAAGGGGTACCATCTATTTCCAGCTAAAAAAAAAAAAAAAAAAAAGAAAGAAAAAAAAAAGAAAAAAAAAGACACTGGTCATGATATAAGAAGAATACAAAGGTTATTATTTTTCTTACAAAATATTCCATATATATTTCATAAGCAAATAGTCAAAGGATTAGAATTATAAACTTATTTCAATAAATAGCTGTTTATTTCACTTTGATAAAATAGGAAATATTGTTTTGAGTAACTGAAGCTCACAAGATTGTTTTTTTTTTTTTTTTTTATGATTATCTTGAAATTTTATTCTACACATTGGATGACTGTAAACAGACATTTACTTGTATATCACCTAATGATAAATATCTCTATATACGTTGCTAACTTTTATAAAATCTATTTCACTGTAGATTCTTTTCTTTATCAATTAGCCCTCCAAGGGCGATAAGAATTTGCTTTCCTGAATTTGATAAACCTGATAATGATGGCAATTTTTTTTCAAGCTCCCAGTGACTTGAGTACCTCAGTATCAGAGACGAGATTTTTTATGTCCATAGTTTTTTAAGATTTTACTTCCGATTACTGTCAAGTGATGATATTTTTCATTTCATTCTACTCCTAAAAGGACTGTTTATGTATAATCAATTGCGTCGGTATTATGTACTATGTCAGCATAATTTGTCGATGGTAGGTATAATAACTTCAATCATTAAATAAAAGCTTACAACTCATCCGTATTTTATTTATTAATACATACCTGATATACTATAATGATGAAGGGAACGGTAGTATTTATAGAAAAAATATGCTCCAATATCCAGCAGGCAAGCTCATTTTACATTTACTGAGGAAATAAAAAAAAAAATCCTATTTCACGGATGAACCTAAAATTGCTTTTCTCCATCCATTCTCTTTCAAATGTATTATCCATTATATTTTTTTTCGGAATGATTCCCACTAATTTCCTCTCCCCTAAGTGTATTTTTTCTCTACTGAGTTCCGTCTCATAGCGTATTCCGTAAAACACAATAGAATAATTTTAAACATAACCAAACAAATTACATTGATATTACTTTCTGAACAAATATTTTCAGCATGAAAGAAATAAATATCTTACATATAAGTATTTTGAGTTAACGTTAAAACCTAATGTTCTATTTACTTAACGACAACTGTCAAAGGAAGCGGAAACCAAAACGTAGGGGACAACGAAAATACATCACCTGCATCATTTTCTCTAATCTCATTATACAACATTGGCATCGGTTTCATGCACTAGATTTCGGTAGTAGAATTTAATTAAATATGTCGCTCTTATCACCAGATAAGATATTTCCCCAACATATAATACAAGATGATTGTTGATTTGATTTCATTTATCCCTTAATCTTGTTATATTACATTATCAATGACTGCAGTAGTAATTGACATGAATAATTATCTCAAGGGGGATCTAGTAATGGCTGTAATCGCCGAACGTTTGGTGTATCTTGGTGGAGAAAATAATGGCAACTTGAATTGAGATGTAAGAAAAAGTTAGGGTATGAAAAGTCGTTTTGTTTTCATGTGAATATAAATTGAATTAAAATTCTATGAAAGAAAAAAAGTCTGACAACAAGCACACCAATAAACAAAGTAATGAAAAAAATTAAAAATCTATTACCCCAAATCAATAAGTATCTCAGACATGTAGTATCGTTATGTTTGGTTTATAGTGTTAAGCCTTATTTAACATCATACTTCGATATAAATTGAAAACAAGACTAAAAAACTACATTAAGAAAAGAATTACAACAGTTTTTATATCTAAGGAGCAACATTGAAATATAAATTAAAATTCAAATAAAAAAAGAAGAAAGATGTTCACTCGACACTCGAATTGAGACTCACAAAGAACCGATTGAATTTTTTACTTCAGTTTTCATACGATCTGCAGTATTGTTAAACTGATTTTGATAGAATATATTCAAAATATTTTGAAACAGGACATCACAGTTATAAAGTGAATATTATAAACGGATTGATAGTTATTAAAGATTAAAGATACGAGAGGCTAAAGGAGGAATATGAAAACGAAGTGAGCTTTCTGAAATATCAATAAGATGGAAATTGCACTATCAATGTTGTTGAATAAAGGTTAGATATTGGGACCCGTGCAAGTTCTTACCTATATATCTTCTACAAACAATACCTTTGAATAATAACAATACATCTCCATATGTTCTACAGTTGTTTTTTATTGGCAATGGCACCAACAATAAAAAATTGGATAGGTAAATAGTCATTCTGGATTTGATAATAATGATGAATTTTTTAAGTAAATGTATTGATATATAGGCTTTCAATGAAGGGGGGAATTTTTTATATATACAGTACTTAATATAAATGGATGAACCCATTAAATTTCAATAGAATTATTGACATTTGAAATCACAAATAATACTTTCATTTGCACAATGGTGCCTTGAATACTTACCATTGTAGCACGACAGATACCACGAGTAGTCTGAACAAGTTATATTCGTAAAAAGTAGAAATTATTGTTTTTTCCTTTGTTTTAATTGTATTCATCTAAAGATGCACTATCAGTTTGAAATGATATAGAATTAATGTTTTCATCTCTCTGAAATGCATTGTTTATATATATATATTTTTTTTCAAATTACTTAATTACACTTTTAAATTCATCATAATACTATAATGGTAGTGTGAAAATAATACATAAAACCTCTTTTATTTCCATTTTTTGTGTTATATTCCTGTCAAAAAATGAAATTGGGTGAAAATAATTCTGATACCTCCCTTAAGAGAGCTTTTTGAATTTTGAAAACATAAAGAACTGATATGTGTAATACTTATTTTCACCATATAAGTGCTTTTGAAGGATACTTTACAGATCATTGAGAAGGAACACGTCTTGCTGCAATGAAGCCCACAATTAAGTCTAGTGACATATGAATTCAGAAGTAATAGGTGGTTACTAGTTACGCTATATTTGCTCGGATTGTAGTATGATAACGAATAATTTCTTTTGATAATAATTGTAATGTTTAGGTGAATAACCGAACCAGTATTTAAGGAAGAAAATTAAATTAATCATCTATTAACAAAACAATCTGAAAGATGAGAATGTTATTTGATACAAAGATATAAGGAGAAAGATAAAGCTTAAGGGATTTTGAGCCATTGTTTATAACTAAATACTGAAGCAAACAACGCC
>NC_090731.1:126171329-126178829 GCF_036898095.1 Palaemon carinicauda
AGCCTCCAGAGGTGATCTCCGCTATTGGGACCCCCAGGTTTGTACAGTTTGTTCTAACCTGATTACCGAGGCTTTTGGTGACCCTAAGTCAACGGAGTCAAGGGATGCTACCAGAGAAATGTTACGATCCTGAGTGAGGGGTTTTCAGAAAAACACCTCAGGCCCCTACCTTCCAAATGAGAAGATGAGGGCCTACCTTTTCCCTAAAGCATCGGCTGATGCAATCATCCCCCAGCCTTAGGTGGAGATACCAACTGTCCAGAATCTGGTAGATTCTGAAGTCTCGGCCGCCATTCAAGACATCCAATTGGACGATAGGATGTCGGAGGTGTTGGATTCTACTGAGAAGGACCTTCTAGGAGAAGGTCAGGAGGAGGAGCTGTTCCAGGCTCCTCAAGTAGAAGAGGAAGAAATCGACGGAGTGTCAGTTACATCGGTTCCGGACCGAGAACCTGTTCCTTCTACATCGTCTGCTATCCCAGATGAACTGGGAAGGACTCTTTCCTCCATTGTTGAGATGATCCAACAAATTCAAAGGAAGAATGATGAGAAGGAAGCTGCAATGAAGCTGGAGATACGTAGACTTGCAGCATCACGTGGGCCCCAGAAGCAGCCTGCTCAGGGTGAAGGATATTCCTTTGTGCTCGGATACCAATCCTTGGAGGTATGCCGAACACATGCCATTGACAACCGGGAAGATTGGGATCTCAGAAACGTTGGGAGCAATTCCCCTGGAAGAAGTGGAATTTTGGCCCAACAAAGATTCTTATCTGGACTGCTAATTCCGTCTTAGGAAGGAGCCAGCCTCAAAGGAGGAGACAGAGCCAAAGGAGGTCATAGTTTTTGACTATAGTAAAGCTCAGACGTTACTAGCGAGCTCGATGAAAGAGAGGGGCTCCACTAACTCAAAGGTGCCCACCTTGAGTAAGAACCTTCCCTTCTTTGTGGTCTCTCCTACCAAAGCCTTTCCCTTCTTGGAAAAGGGATATAAGGCAGCCTTAAAGGTGGTGGAGGCAGGGAAACCATGCCCCTCCTTGGAGGAGTGCAAGCCGTTATCTCTGACCTTGCCCTTGGACCAAGAAGACTGTAAGGACGTACACCTTACCTTCTCAGTCGGGAAGCTGGAAGGTGATATTGCTGAACGCCAGTTTGGTGAGGCTCTTCTAAAACTGTCGGAGGTTCTCTTGCGTAGAGAGCAAGAGACAAATGAAAGACTTGCGGCATCGATGTCGTTGCAAATGACACTAGAAACGATGGCAAGTGACCCCAAGAACCAGGATATGTTCATGGTTGTGGCCAAAACCTATCTGGCCACAGTTTCGAAGCTTTATTAAAACTAGGAGAGCCTGTAGAGAGTTCGTGTTTGCCTCAGCTGCGGAGAGGCAGAAACCGAGTAAACTGATCTCCTCTCGTAATTGGGGTAAAGACCTCTTTCCCAATGAAGTGGTTGAAGAGGTAGTAGACAAGGCCTCCACAGAGAATAAGAACCTTCTCAAAAAGTGGGGCTTAGATCTTAAGAGAAAGTCTTCTCCGGATGAGGGTCCCCAACCCAAGAGGAAGACGAAAAGGCCTAGGCCATCCTCTCGGCCGGCTAAACCCTACATACAGCAACATCAACAACAACTTCCTGTGACCGCGGTGCCTCAGATAGTGGCAAAACCTCCAACCACGTACCAGCTGGTACCTCAAAAAGTGGCGACACAGTCGCCAGTTTTCAACCCAGCCTTCGAAAGGCAGACCTCTTCCTTTCGTTCGAGAGCTAGAGGAACAGCCAGAGGTTCTTCTAGATGCCCTTCAAGAGGAAGGGGATACAGGGGAGGACCCGGTCAAGGAGGCAAGGCCTCAGGTCCACAACAGCAGAAGTAAGATATTTCCAGTAGGAGGGAGACTACAGCTATTTAGGGATCGCTGGACCTTCGATCCCTGGGCCCACAGCCTAATTAAAAATGGACTAGGTTGGAGCTGGAGCAGTCCTCCACCTCAATTTCCTCAATTCTTCCAACACGCATCCCCCGTTTTGGAAGAATATGTCCGAGAACTCTTAGACAAAAGAGTAATCCGGAAAGTCAAGTCCATAAAATTCCAAGAAAGGCTGTTTTATGTTCCAAAAAAGGACTCAGAAATACTTGAGTCATTCTAGACGTTTCGCCACTCAACAAGTTCATAGTGAACTACAAGTTCAGAATGCTCACGCTTCTGCACATAAGGACCCTACTGCTCAGAGGGGCATATGCTGTCTCTATAGACTTGTCTGACGCTTATTGGCACGTTCCAATTAATCGTCACCTCTCCTCCTACCTAGGCTTCAAGTTATATAGAAAACTTTATGCCTTCAGAGCCATGCCTTTCGCGCTAAACATAGCCCCAAAGATTTTCACGAAGCTCGTGAACGAAGCCGTGCATCAATTACGCCTAAAGGGGGTCCAAGTAGTAGCCTACTTGGACGACTGGCTGGTGTGGGCAGCATCCAGGACAGAATGCATGCAAGCCTCTAAGATAGTGATCCAGTTCCTGGAACATCTGGGATTCAAGATCAACATAAAAAAGTCTCGACTTTCTCCAGCTCAAAAATTTCAGTGGTTGGGAATCCACTGGAATTTGGAGTCACATCGACTTTCCATTCCTAGTAAGAAGAGGAAAGAAATAGCAGGATCTGTCAAGAGACTATTGAAATCCAAACAGATATCAAGACGCGAACAGAAGAGAGTGCTGGGCTCTCTACAGTTTGCTTCGATAATAGACCCAGTGTTAAGAGCACAGCTAAAGGATGCAACAGGAGTCTGGAGAAAATACGCATCAAACGCGTGAAGAGATCTAATAAGACCACTACCGACTCGACTGCGAACGCTTCTCAAGCCGTGGTCCAATGCCAAGCAATTGAAGAAATCAATTCTTCTTCAACCTCCTCCTCCGTCAGTAACTATCCACACAGACGCTTCAAAGGAAGGCTGGGGAGGTCACTCTCATCAGATGAGAGTCCAAGGAGCTTGGTCCAATCTTTTCAAGTCATTCCACATCAACTTTTTAGAAGCCAGGGCAGTACTTCTGACACTAAAGAAAGTTTCTCCTCGCCACTCGACCCACATAAGACTTCTTCTAGACAGCGAGGTGGTAGTGAGATGCCTGAATCGACAAGGGTCGAGGTCACCTCAAATCAACCAAGTGATATTGGCCATATTCCTTTTGGCGGAATGGAAGAAATGGCATCCGTCAGCAGTTCACATTCAAGGGTTCCGCAATGTGACAGCGGACGCTCTATCCAGGTTTACACCTATAGAGTCAAAATGGTCCCTAGACTCAGGATCGTTCTACTTCATCTCGAGTCAAGTCCCAGAGCTGCAGATAGACCTCTTTGCGACGAAAGAAAACAAGAAAATAGATCGTTACGTGTCCCTATACGATGATCCGCTAGCGGAGGCAGTGGACGCTATGTCCCTGGACTGGATCAGATGTTCCAGTATTTATCTGTTCCCTCCGCACAACCTCCTTTTGAAGGTCCTCAATAAGCCGAGACCCTTCAAAGGGAAAGCAGCAATAGCGGCCCACAAGTGGCCAAATAGCCTGTGTTCCCTCTGGCATTGGAACTACGACTAAAATTCGTACCGCTACTGGATCCATCCCTGTCTCAGCGAGTACAGAAGTCGACTGTCTTCGCTTCATCACAGAAAAGACGGAACCTACATCTCAGGATTTTTTCTCCTTAACGATGAGAAAAAGATTCGGTGTTAAAAGTCAGTTCAGACTTTTGGAGGAAACCAGAAGACATTATGAGGCTTCAGGAAAGAAACAGATATCCCTTGTCAAGGCGAAAAAACCAAAAGAAATCTCGACAGATTTCTATTTATCATTCTTCATTGACCTTCATGGGCAAGGTTTAGCAGCCAACACAATTCTTTTGTTCAAGTCTGCCTTGACAAGACATATACCATATGCCTTACAGGTCGACCTTTCTAACGACGTTCTTAATGAATAATGAACTACAAAGGCCCATGCTAGGCTTAGCCCTTCAGTGCCTCCAAGGACCCTTTGCATGGTCAGTAGATAAGATTCTTTATTGTGTATAAATAATGAACAATGTGGAATGCACTTAGAGGGCCTTGAATTTTAAGTCATATTTCTGCTTGTACTCGCTTTTGGGGCCAGAGATATTAAAATAGTGGCTCTCTCTAGAGAGGAAGGCCACGTCCAGTTCTTGAAGGGAGAACTGATTCTATTTCCAGACACAACGTTTCATGCCAAGAACAAGCTACCCACCAACAGGTGGGGTCCCTAGAGAATCTGCCCTCTGAAGGAAGATGCATCACTATGTCCAGTGGAGTGCCTATGGTCTATCTTCATAGAACTTCAGAATTTATGGGAGGACAGCTGTTCAGAAGAGAAAGGCTGGGTTCAAATATTTCTATAACTAAGGGCGAAACTCACCTGTGTTATTCGCAGAATGGATCCAGACAGTACACCCGTTAGTCATGATCCGAGGAAAGTTGCCTCTTCTTTAAAATTTCTTTAATTATATGGTAGTCACCTAAGGTGTTCTTTATGCACTATGCGAAGCTAGTGGAGCAACTTAAGAATTCTTTGGTAGCAGCAGGTAGAATTCTTTAACCTTCTGTTTTAAATCTGCGAGGAACAGTGTAATTAATTTGGGACTATTAATTAAGAGGATGCGTGTGTAGTCACTGTATGTTACTACACACTGAGCAATAGGCCACGAAAGTGTCCTTACGAACTGTTTCATTGTAGTCGGTGAACTTTAGCATAATGCGGACACTTGTGCCAAGCATTTTTTACGCTAGTGTAAATTAACAGTGTACAGACTATATCATTATTATTAATAATTCAATTGAAGAGGCAAATCTGTTACCTAGTAGACGAAAAAATATTTTCTGTTGACTGTTTTTCTTTTTGCTTTGATGCATATCATCAACATTCTATAAATTTTATAAATGTTGATCTGATATGTACCTTTATTAAATTTTGATAAACTCATTTTCAGACTGTTCCCTGATTCAAGCAAAAGTCCACTCACTCTAACCCTTCCTTAGAAAGGGTTAACGTGGTACCCTAACGGGATAGTGGCAAAGAGGCAAAATTTGTTCTTATGCGGATACAACCATTATCCAATAGTTTATAAGAGTAGTCACATTGGGGAAGGTGTCACAAATTCATACTGACATTGGTGACTCTTATACAAACTTTGCTTTATATTGTATAGGGCGAGACCACTATACAAGCTTTTCATTTTATCATCCATATCTATTATGTACTCCTCGAGACTTTTTTCAGAGTCTAGTACGACTCTTCCCTGTAGGGGCCAGGAAGCACTAACATAGTTCATTCTTAGATGAAATAATGTATGACGGGAACATCATAGGTCTCTAGGTCTAGACGGACCAGGAAATACTTTCTTGAGAGTACGGCACTGATTGAGAATGTACATATACAGGAATGCTCTGGTAAACTTCCAGCAAGACGACAGGGCCTGAGCCCAAAAAACGGATTTTGAGCGAAGCGAAAAAATCTATTTTTGGGTGAGGTAGCCTTTTCATCCTGATGGACCCGCCCTTCCTTTTATTGTAAATGGGCGTATTGACCCCTCCCTATAATACAGTATCTGTAACACCTCGTAAATCGCTAAAAGGAATAAAGAGGGCGCTATCGCCTTCATCAGATACACACAGGAAACGGAATAGGAGAGATGCCTTATGAGCGGCTCTCTTTTCATACTCGTTTCAGATTCGTGTCACTGTAACCCCTCGAAGCGTTAATACTGTCCGGGGTAAAGATAACTATGTGACGTGTCAAGAATACGTCCTCTGATATTATGCGAAATCCATGTGAGATTATTTAGGGATATTCGCTCAACGAGTTAGAATTCTGGATACCTTAAGGTAAAATTCTCTGGGAATATCACTGTAGTAAAATATACCCTAGAAAGCTACCTATTAGGAACTTTCATCAGGACGACATGGCTACCTCGCCGAAAAATAGATTTTTTGGTTCGCTCAAATTCCGTATATATATATATATATATATATATATATATATATATATATATATATATATATATATATATATATATATATATATATATATATATATATATATATATATATAAGTGTTACGTTGGATAAAGAAAAATAGGAAAAAAGGCATTAACCTTGAAAAATAAAATTAAGTACAAATACAATACCTACCTGGATAGCGATAATATCTTATATAATGATGCTTTGATATTTTTGTAAACTATATGGGAAAAGATATGGCATGAATAAGGTACTTGAAAATTAAAAGAAAATGTACATAGCAGTGGATAACCATGAAAAAAATACGTGAAATCAATTTGGGAGATGGAAGGTGAGAGATTCCGTGTCGGTATTCACTCCTTTTCGATATATTACATAATCCGGGGAAGTGTCAGCTATTTATGGCAATTTGGTTTGTTTTCCATATTCATATTGCATTTAAGTTTCTTACACCGGGAGGACGAACAATTGTTCCCACATCCAGGGATATTCAGCTTCTTATCTAATGTTCACTTCACTTCGGTTGGGTAAGAAGTCCCTTCGGTGAATTAGCCTATATCAAAGCAGGTTTAGTAGACTGTCAAAACTGCTATCTTTTCTAATGTTTTGCGAAAGTGAATTTTGGGTAAAAATAGGTTATGCCGATTTTCACATCAGTTTTTGCATAAAATTTAAAACTTATTATTGTTCTCTTCTTACATCTAAATTTAGGATTCATAATTGTTGCACATTCTTTTGGATAACATTTCTGCTAAATCATATATTCTATGACATATCATTTTTTTTTTTTTGGTCACAAAACAATATATGGACAGATATTGAAACATAAAGATTTATTATATTTTATTCATAGATGATGCTCGGCCGCCTTTATATCTATATTAGATAGCCTTTAAGATTTTAATTCGTCCTGAAAATTTCAGCTGCAAATTTATCCTATAGAAAGGAGTATGGTATGTTATACCTAAAGTTTTCAAGTACATGGAAATAACTTTCAATATTAGGTTTCAAAAATTCACCCAAAAATCCTATCCAAATAGCTTGCTTCTGGATATACCATAAGACCAGTTTCTTCTATATTTCTTCTCTTATGTAACAGAATCATTAAAAAATTTGAGGATATAGCTAAATTATTTAGTAAATTATGTATAACATAAAAACTATAAAGTATGTTGCATTGAGTTCGTGAATGTATAAGGCATACAGATAAAAATGGCAATGGATATTAGGAATCTATATCAAAGGAATTTGGGTATTTCCTAAAATTGTTTCAATGATAAATAAATATTATATTATCGCAAAGGTCTCATAGATTAACAAATGACTGTTCCATAATATTTTTATATTTGTGATTTATTCTAGCAAATGATATAGGCGATAATTTCTTCTTTTTTTTTCTTTGGCTCCTTTGGGTCTATATTTTTTTTTTTATGAAGTTAAGATTTGAATAATGAATTTGTCCAGCACTTTCCTCTTT
>NC_090731.1:126183829-126191329 GCF_036898095.1 Palaemon carinicauda
GATTTACTGTTCAATTGGTAGTGTGCGATGTGCTTTTAATTTGTTGTCTTGATTTCCATGATCATGGGTAGTTTCCATAGACCCATGGTGTAGAGCTACTCAATTAGAATTGTGGACGCAATTGGGTCAGATGATTTATATTTCAATTCTTTGTCAGTCTGGAAAAATTCAACAGAAAGATGAACAACCGCCAAAGAAAAATGATTTAATCTTGGTGTATTCGTCAACGCTGTTATCATCTTACTCATTAACAACATTAAACATTTGAAGAATATCCATAATATGATTATTAGTGACAGGTAATGTGGGCAGGACTTCTGTATTTCTTTATATGCTGGACGCTTGTAGAAATGTCAATGTTTAGCTGCGTATATTGATTATTTTATTTGTCTATAAGTTTACATGGAAGGATAGCAGTTTAGAATAGTTGTACGTGTGTATTCAGGGGATTTATTCATATTATGTACTCATCTGTATCAACAAGGATAGATTTATACATCTAACCTTATGTATATATTTATACATGATGTAAATTTCCCTTTGTATATATATATATATATATATATATATATATATATATATATATATATATATATATATATATATATATATATATATATATATATATATATATATATATATATATATATATATATATATATATATACACACACACACATATATATATATATATATATATATATATATATATATATATATATATATATATATATATATATATATATATATATATATATATATATATATATATATATATATATATATGTATAACGGATACTGAGCGAAGCGAAAACTCTATTTTTGGGTGAGGTAGCCATGTCGTCCTGATGGAAGTTCCTAAAGGGTAGCTTCCTAGGGTATATTTGACTACAGTAATATTCCTAGAGAATTTTACCTTAAGGTATCCAGAATTCTAACTCCTGGAGCGAATATCCCTAAATAAATCTAACAGGCATATCGCATAATATCAGAGGACGTATTCTTGACACGCCACATAACTATCTCCACCCCGAACAGTATTAACGCTTCAAGGGGTTACAGTCACAAGAATCTAAAAACGAGAATGAAAAGAGGGCTGTTCATAAGGTATCTCTCCTATTCCGTTTCCAGTGTGTATCTGACGAAGACGGCAGCGCCATCTTTATTCCTTGTAGCAATACACGAGGTGCTACAGATAGTGTATAATAGTGAGGGGTCAATAAGCCCTTTTTACACAAATAGATTTTTCGCTTCCCTCAAATTCCGTTTTTGGGGCTCAGGTCATGTAGTCCATACCCTCAAGAAAGTATTTTCCTGGTCCGTCTAGACCTAGAGACCTATGATGTTACCGTCATACATCATATCATCTAAGCATGAACTATGTTAGTGCTTCCTGCCCCCTACAGGGAAGAGTCGTACTAGACTCTGGAAAAAGTCTTGAGGAGTACATATTAACTATGGGTGACAAAATGACAAGCTTGTACAGTGCTCTTGCCCTATACATTATAAAGCAAAGTTTGTATAAGAGTCACCAATGTCAGTATGAATTCCTGACATCTCCCCCAGTGTGTGTACTCTTATTAAACCATCGGATAACAGCTGTATCCGTATAGGAACAGATTTTGCATCTCTACCACCATCCCCTTAGGATACAACGATAATCTTTCCTAAGGATGGGTTAAAGCGAGCGGATTTTTGCTTGAAGAAAGGAACAATCTTAAAAGACATTCCATGTTAAAATTATCCATATTTTAAACTTAATGCTCCATACATTTCTAATAAATGAGTGTGGGCGAATAAGACGTAAAGTTCACCATGAACTAGTTTATTGAAAATTAATAAACATATAGATCAGACAAAATTTTTAAAATTTGTAAAATGTGGAATATATCCATAAAAGAATAAAAAAAACAGTAAACAGAAAATATTGTTTCATCTAAGAAAGGAAACAGATTTGCCACTTTAATGGAATTATTAATAATATTGATATAGTCTGTATTACTGTTTATTTACACTAGTGTAAGAAACGATTGGCACAAGTGTTCGTATTATGCTTTAGTTCACAAAAGTCAATGGAACAGTTAATAAGGACACGTTAGTGGCCTATCACTCAGTGTGTAGTAACAGTCTGTGACTACACCCCCCCCCCTCTTAATTATTCGTTCCAGATTAATTTCACTGTTTTAAACAGCAAGTTTAAGAATTCTACCTGCTGCTACCACAGACCTCTTGAGTTGCTCCACTTGCTTCACATAGTGCATAAAGAACACCTTGGATGACTACCAGCCGGTGTACGAACGAAGATGTTCAAAGTCCATATAATTAAGGAAATTTTATGGAAGAGGCAACTTTCCTCGGATCATGACTTGCGGGTGTACTGTCTGGATCTGCTCTGCGAATAACATAGGTGATCTTTGCCCTTAGTTGTTTCAGCTATAAATTTGAACCTGAGGTTTCTCCTCTGAACAGCTGTCCTCCCTTAAAGTCTGAAGTTCTATGAAGATAGACCTTTAGGCACTCCACTGGACATGGAGATGCATCTTCCTTCAAAGGGCAGATTCTCTAGGGACCCCGCCTGTTGGTGGGTAGCTCGTTCTTGGTAAGAAACGTTCTGTCTGGAAATAGATTCAGTTCTCCCTCCAAGAACTGGACGTGGCCTTCTTCTCTAGAGAGAGCCACTATTTCACTAAATCTGGCACCTAAAGCGAGTGCAAACAGAAATATGACTTTTTTGAGTAAAATCCTTCTAAGCGCACACCTCATTGTTCATTATTTGGGCAAAATGAAGAATCTTATCTAGTGACCCTGAAATGGGTCTTGGAGGTGCTGAAGGACTAAGCTTAGCACGGGCCTTCAGAATTCATTAAGAACGTCGTTAAAAAGGTCGACCTGAAAGGCATATAGTATCGGTCTTGTCAAGGCAGACTTGCACATTTGATATTGTGTTGGCTGCTAAACCCTGCTCATGAAGGTGAATGAAGAATGATAAACAGAAATCTGACGAAATTTCTTTTTGGTTTCTTCGCCTTGACAAAGGACACCTGCTTCTTCCCTGAAGCCTCATATTTTCTTCTGGTTTCCTCCAAAAAGTCTATACTGTCTTTCGATACCCCGAATCTTTTTCTCATCGCTAAGGAGCGAAAATCATGAGATGCAGGTTCCGGGTTTTCTGTGATGAAGCGAAGACAGTCGACTTCTGTACTCGCTGAGACAGGGTTGGATCCGGTAGCGGTACAAACTTCAGTCGTAGTTCCATTGCCAGAGGGAACCACATGCTGCTTGGCCACTTGTGGGCCACTATTGCCGCTTTCCCTTTCAAGGATCTCAGTTTGTCGAGGACCTTCAAAAGGAGGTTGTGTGGAGGGAACAGGTAAATCTTGGACCATCTGTTCCAGTCTAGGGACATAGCGTCCACTGCCTCCCCTAGCGGATCCTCGTATGGGGACACATAACAATCCATTTTCTTGTTGTCTTTCGTCACAAAGAGGTCTATCTGCAGTTCCGGGACTTGACTTAAGATAAAGGAGAAAGATCCTGCGTCTAGGGACCATTCTGACTCTATTGGTGTAAACCTGGATAGAGAATCAGCTGTCACGTTGCGGAACCCTTGAATGTGAACTGCTGACAGGTGCCACTTCTTCCTTTCCGCCAAATGGAATATGGCCAAGATCACATGGTTGATTTGAGGCGTCCTCGACCCTTGTCGATTCAGGCATCTCACTATCACCTCGCTGTCTAGAACCGATCATATGAGGCTCGAGTGGCGAGGAGATACCTTCTTTAGTGTCAGAAGTACTGCCATGGCTTCTAGAAAGTTGATGTGAAATGACTTGAAAAGATTGTACCAAGCTCCTTGGACTCTTCTGGTGAGAGTGGCCTCCACAGCCTTCCTTTGAAGCGTCTGTGTGGATAGTAACTGATAGGGGTGGAGGTTGAAGAAGTATTGATTTATTCAGTTGCTTGGCTTTGGACCATGGCTTGAGAAGCGTTCGCAGTCGAGTCGGTGGTGGTCTCATTAGATCTCTTCGCGCGTTTGATGCGTATTTTCTCCAGACTCCTGTTGCATCCTTTAGCTGTCCTCTTAACACTGGATCTGTTATCGAAGAAAACTGTAGAGAGCCCAGCACTCTCTCCTGTTCGCGTCTTGATATCCGTTTGGATTTCAATAGTCTCTTGACAGATCCTGCTATTTCTTTCCTCTTCTTCCCAGGAATGGAAAGTCGATGTGACTCCAAATTACAGTGGATTCCCAACCACTGAAATTTTTGAGCTGGAGATAGTCGAGACTTTTTTATGTTGATCTTGAATCCCAGATGTTCCAGGAACTGGATCACTATCTTGGAGGCTTGCATGCATTCTGTCCTGGATGCTGCCTACACCAGCCAGTCGTCCAGGTAGGCCACTACTTGGATGGACGGCTGCGTTCGCAAGCTTCATGAAAATTCTTGGGGCTATGTTTAGCCCGAATGGCATGGCTTCTGAGGTGACGATTAATTGTGACGATTAATTGGAACCTGCCAGTAAGCTTCAGACAAGTCTATAGAGACGGTATATCCCCTTTTGGGCAGTAGGGTCCTTATGTGTTGAAGTGTCAGCATCCTGAACTTATAGTTCACTATGAACTTGTTGAGTGGCGACAAGTCCAGAATGACTCTGGGTTTTTCTGAGTCCTTCTTTGGAACACAAAACAGCCTTCCTTGGAACTTGATGTACTTAACTTTTCGGATCACTCTTTTATTCTAAGAGTTCTCGGACATATTCTATCAGAACGGGGGTAGAGTGTTGGAAGAACTGGGGAAATTGAGGTGGGGGACAGCTCCAGCTCCAACATAGTCCATTCTTTATAAGGCTGTGGGCCCAGGGATCGAAGGTCCAACGTTCCCTAAATAGATGTAGTTTCCCTCCTACTGGAAGTATCTCAATTCTGCTGTTGTGGACATGAGGCCTTGCCTCCTTGACCGTGTCCTCCCCTGAATCCTCTTCCCCTTGAAGGGCATCTAGAAGAACCTCTGCTGTTCTTCTAGCTTTTGAGCGAAAGGAAGAAGTCTGCCTTTCAAAAGCTGGGTTGAAAACCGGCGACTGTGCCGCCACTTGTTGAGGTACCAACTGGTACGTGGTCGGAGGTTTTGCCACTATCTGAGGCACCGCGGTTGCAGGAAGTTGTTGTTGTTGCTGTCTGTAGGGTTTAGCCAGCCGAGAGGATAGCCTAGGCCTTTTTGTCTTCTTCTTGGGTTGGGGACCCTCATCCGCAGAAGACTTTCTCTTAAGATTTAAGTCTCAATTTTTGAGAAGATTCCTATTCTCCGTGGCAGCCATGTCTACTACCTCTTAAACCACTTCGTTGGGAAAGAGGTCCTTACCCCAGATATAAGAGGAGATCAGCTTCCTCGGTTCGTGCCTCACCGCAGCCGAGGCAAACACGAACTCTCTTCAGGCTCTCCTATCTTTAATAAAGCTATAGAGATCCTTTGTAACTATGGCCAGATGGGTTTTGGCCACTACCATGAACATGTCCTGGTTCTTGGGGTCACTTGCCATCGTTTCCAATATCGTTTGCAACGACATCGATGCCACAAGTCTTTCTTTCGTCTCTTGCTCTCTGCTCAGGAGAAACACCGACAGCTTTGGAAGTTCTTCACCAAACTGACGTTCGGCAATATCAGCTTCCAGCTTCCCGACTGAGAAGGTAAGGTGGACGTCATTCCAGTCTTTTTGGTCCAAGGAATGCCTTATATCCCTTTTCCATGAAGGGAAAGACTCTGGTTGGAGAGTCCACAAAGGAGGGAAGCTTCTTACTCAAGGTTGGCACCTTTGAGTTCGTGAAGCCCCTCTCTCTCATCGAGCTCGCTAGTAACGCCTCTACTTTACTATGGTCAAGGACTATGACTTCCTTCGGCTTCGTCTCCTCCTTTGAGGCAGGCTCCTTCCTAAGACGGACATAGCAGTCCGGGTAAGAGTCTTTTTTTGGGCCAAAATTCCACAACTTCCAGGGGAATTGAGCCCAACTTCTCTGATATAACAATCTTCCCTGTTGTCATTGGCATCTGTTTGGCATACCTCCAAGGATTGAAATCCGAGCACAAAGGAAGATCCTTCATATTGAGTCGCTTCTGGGTCCAACGTGATGCTGCGAGTCTACGTATCTCCAGTTTCATCGCAGCTTCCTTTTCATCATTCTTCTTTTGTATTTGTTGAATCATCTCAACAGTAGAAGAAAGAGTCCTTCACAGATCACCTGGGATAGGAGACGATGTAGAGGGAACAGGATCCGGGGCCGGAACCGATGTAACCGACACCTCGTCGATTTCTTCCTCTTCTCTTTCTGGAGCCTGGGTCAGCTCCTACTCCTGACCTTCTCCCAGAAGGTCCTTCTCTGTATAATCCAACACTTCTGACATCCTATCATCCAATTGGATGTCTTGAATGGCGGCCGAGACTTCAGAATCTACCGGATTCTGGACAGTTGGTATCTCCTCCTGAGGCTGAGGAATGACTGCATCAGTCGATGCCTTAGGGAAAAGGTAGGCCCTCATCTTTTCATTTGGAAAGTAGGGGCCTGAAGTGTTTTTGTGAAAACCCCCTCACCCAGGTTCGCAGCTTTTCCCTAGCAATATCCCTTGACTCCGCCGACTTAGGGGTGTCATATGCTTCGGTAATCAGGTTAGAACATATGATACATACCTGAGGGTCCCAGTACCAGAGATCACCTTTGGAGGGTGCACATGCTGCATGCCTCCTGCATAACTCATGTCTACAGAAGGTGTTGCTGCGGACATTGCAGAACATACTCCAGCACTTTGGATGGTCCTCCTGTAAAGAGAAGAAAATCCATGAGCATCAAGTGAAGGCTTTTCACTTATTATCAATATATGTAGCTTATACAGTAAAGCTAGAAAGGAAAGAAGGAAAGACACATAATTGTATTTCCTGCCCAGCCAATTGCTGTAACCTCCCAAGATATTAAAACTAAGGTTAATTCTTATTCTAGAATACCTTATATATTTTCCTAAGCGGAAAGTTAAGGTGTAGCTCACACCTTGAAATAAAGTTTTAATATACAGGATAGAATGAATACAGAAAGAACTCACTTTCTATATATTGTATAGTTTCAACAAAAGGTTGTACAATATAACATTAAGTATGTTGGAAGAACTTTAGTGTTACAACAAACTCTCTACTGTAGTTTTATTAATGCAGTGTGTACTACACCACAAATATAGTAACTACTGTACATCGCATGCTGTCATGCCGGCTGGCACGCGCCGGTACGAGCCGGTCAGCATTTACCCCTGTATAGTTTAAAGGTATGCTGCCTTTAACTAATAGGCGGTAGGTCACTGGTTCGCAAATGTGTTCCGGCCGGCTACTGAAAACACTAGCACTCGACTGCCGGCCGCTAATCGTAGTGGCCAGCAGATCTAGGGATGTGTTTCTACTCCCGTCAGGCAAAAGTAGCGATACCCTTGCCGGCCGGCAGAGACTACAAACCCGAGAACCTTC
>NC_090731.1:126198829-126201329 GCF_036898095.1 Palaemon carinicauda
AATTTAGCTCTTGTTACATTCCGTTTTCTCAAATATTCTCATAATATAAGATAGGGATATTAGTTTCACCACGAGGTGACATATTTTTTCTCTTAACTTAAAATTTGAGATGCAATAATAATGTTTTCAGAAGCTCATCGGTATACTATATCTTTTTAACAAGAGCTCTCTAGTTGGTATTCTAGACACAAAAATATTGTTAAATAACATTTGATAGGTTTTGTTTCCGAGCCACTCCACATTCAAATGCATTTCTGATTCGTGTATTGCCAGATTATTTGCCTACACTAGTTTGGCAATATTTTCGTCTGTGTTTTCATTTTTTTTTCTTTATAAATGTTCATTCCTGCTATGAATTCTGAAGAAATTTATCTTAAAACACACGCAAGCACTGGCTAATATTTTTTTTTCCTTTTTCCTTTTTGTTTTTTACTAGATTCTTAATGAATATAAGTACTTACGACAGACAGGAAGTGTTTCCCCAGTACATGAGACTGAAATTAAAAGACAGATAAGAAAGTGATGGAGAGGTTTTCTTAAATAAACTGAGATTATGAAATGGAAATTACCAGTTTTTTCTATAAAGAAAAACATTCAATCAGATAGTTCTACCAGTGTTAACTTATGCATTGGGAACTTAGAACCTTAGTGAAGCCTTAGAACAAGAGCTAGGCGAAACTCGTCCATTCACCAAATCGACTGTCATAATATGACCTAGGAAAAAAAAAGCATTTTCATTTTGGTCGTCCTTTCCTAACGGAGTGAACAACCTGATTAATAAAGTTTATATTGCATACATAAACAGCTCGTGACCCGGCAATCATACGAATTGGATGGGACGAGTTGGATGGGACGAGCTGGAAGGGGACGAGTTGATGAAAATTCCCTACTAATTGGCGAAAATAATGGTAGGTGACATTGGGCTTTACATGCCCCCCTTTACTGGATTAGCTCAAGGTGATATTAATGATAACTGGGTTAGAATCAATAGCTAGACCCCGTAAAATATTATGTGATGATATATTGGAACATTTTCTTTTCCCGTTAAAACTGGTGCATCTGCATCCAGACACAATTGCTATATTTTTTCTCGATTGCCAGCTCGAAGGTCACTGTATTGTGACGTAATTAGGTACTTGCTCTCGTTCGTTTAGCTTTTTGTTTGGAGTAAACAATAGTTCTTTCACACTGTAGTAATAGCCCCGAATAATTGTATGATCTAAAATTGATATTTACCGTCGTAAATCGTAATTCTTAGTTGTATTGCCTATTGACTGGCGAATCAGAACGAGGTGTATAATCCACATTTATTATATCGATGACAATCATTATATGTGTTCACATGGTACATATAATAGATAATGATTTGAATGAAAACATTTACAATGAATATTGACAGAAAATATTTGCTCATAAACCCTACTAAGAAAATAGGATATTTTTTTTTTTCTTTCAATTCACTTTTAGCCTTATTTTTTATGAATTTTTTTTACACTTTACTATTATTCTATGACGGAATAATACTGTTTTTAGAATCATTAACCTTCCAACACAATAAACACTAATATCTAGTAAACATAATTAGTTTGCATATGATGAAAAAAAAAATCCACTGTTAATTAAGAGATGCACCGAAGAGAAATGAATGAATGATATGAAGTAAGTCCAAAGAAACTTAGGATACTTTTCATGATAATATATACTTTAATGGTTATTGGAATAAAAGCTTAAATAATACTTTATAGAAGAAATTAAATTATCATTGTCATTATTATCAATTTCTATTATTATTATGATTAGATATACCTTTAACACATCAATCATTAGTTAAAAGATATATTTGTAAACACAAATACAGTTACACACAGAAGATGATATTCGATGTCTATTAATCTTTAGGACAACGATCAAAGTTAAACTAAATTGGATTTCTTCTATCTTATGTGAAATTTGGAGACAAATTTTCCCTTCACTAATTTCTTCTAAATAAACTATGTCTTGATTGAGATACCAGGTAAGAATCATATACCTTCAAATAATGGTGAAGATATATAACATTAGGATTGTAAATTTGAAGGTAATACCGTTTAGATGTTGCTATAAAAGTATACCCAAAGCTCTTGGGTTCAATTTTCTTAAAATCTGTCATAAGCAACACATAAACATTGGAAAAAAAAATTGATTGTATGCGGAAAATGAAAAAAAAAAAATACCAAGATTAAAAGGCTGACTTAACTTCTTATAGAATTTTACACGTAATGTAAAACTTACAATAATAAATCGTAGAAAAAGGGTTTTATGATAGATAAATTATTTAATAAGTTCCTTTAAATGAGGGTATATATGTCACATAAAAAAGGCGTACACGCTGTAATGATGAACCTGATAAATACAAAAAAGAAAAAAAAAATGTGTTAGAGCTTCGCATTTGTATTAAAATGAATATCGACCGATTCAGTTCAACTTCTACAAAGTACAAGAAAACTAACCTTCATTATCC
>NC_090731.1:126208829-126213829 GCF_036898095.1 Palaemon carinicauda
CATTTAACAAATCCATAATTTTATTGATTGAAGCTAACTGATCCCTTAGTTCTGACATAATCAATTCATCTTTATGAGTCAAGAACTCAATTTTCTTATTTTGATTACTAATTTTAAGACGATTGGAAAGTCCTAAACCTAAACTTGCAACAGACCCAAAGATGCTTAATGCAGCATAAATGAACGGATTCCGTCTTTCTTTATGTTCGTGTCCTACAGTCCACATCAAAAGGTCATAAGCCAAAGATCCTGTCTCGCCAGTCTTATTTTTCAAGTCATCAGATAGCATCTCTGCAACTTTTAATGTTGATCCAAGCAAACTCTTAGTAGTCAAATGAAAATGTCTCCTATGCAACTCATCCAATGATGCAGAAAACCTTGAAATGGCGGTTCTTAAGCTAGTGACATCATTCTCTTGAAGAAAAATTGCTTGCATATGCACTTCGACAATTACGTTGGTTGATGTAATAAAAATGTCTTCTTGTCTTTCAACTATATTGCCATATTTAAAATAAATATTCTTAGTTTTAGAACTCATCCCATACGAGAAAAATGTCTGAGCGAACAATATCACTCCCAACAACAAAAGATTCATCTTGGAAACCTGTAACGAGAAAAAATATATGTAATTACTCCTGTATTAAAAAGAAAACTTTTAGTCACAAAATAAAATTTTTCCTCACTTCTTTTCCTCTCTTTTCTTTTTAATTTCTTATGTGAGACAATGGTACTATTCTCTCATCCGTGGGTTGGGCTACGTTTTGAATTCTAAACCTATTGGCCGTTAATGTTTCCGAAATGTTAAATGGGCCTTCAAACTTAGGTGTTAGTTTATAGTTGAGCCCTTTTCTGACATTGATTTGAATATAGATGTTATCACCCACGGTATATGTTTTAGTTGGTTTCGCTATTTTATCATGATTCCTTTTCATTATGATTTGTGATTCTTCTAAATTCTTTCGAAGGATATCATATCGACTTATACTTGCATTTATACATTCTTTTAAAGGATTTGATAGATTAGTTGTAGGCGTTAATACATGGAAAGGTGTTCTAACTGGGGTACCATACAATGCTTCATGCGGTGACATTTTAATTGATATATGATATGAATGGTTCAGAGTACTCAGTGCCGCCGGTATTGCAATATCCCAGTTGGGGTCTGATCCCCCTATTGTTACCCTCAATATATTTAATATCTTCCTATTTGCTCTTTCCACTAGCCCATTCGACTCTGGGTGATATATCATGGTATTAATCTTCTTTATGTTGAGGAATTCACACAATGAGGTAAGAAAGTGATTATTAAATTCACCACCCGAGTCTGAGATTATCATGTGTGGAATTCCATGTTTACAAATGTAACACTCGTAAAACTTCCTAGCGCATTCAATCGCAGTTTTAGTTTTAAGCGCTATTAGTTCTGTATATCGAGTTAAAGCATCTATAATTACTAAGAGGTGCTTATTTCCTCTGTCTGACTCGTAAAATCCTGTTAACAAATCTAAATGTATTCTTTCAAAGGGTTGATTGGGAACAGGATAAGCTCCTAAGCTGACAGGTGTTTTCGTATGCCCTTTGTTTTCCTGACATGTGCGACAATTAGCTATGTGTCTTTTTATATCTGTAAGCATTGTATGCCAATAAAACAATGATTTGGCTTTCTGTGACATTAATGAGAACCCAGGGTGTCCATGTAATGGATTTGAATGCAACCAATTCAGGACAGTGGAAATAAGTGAGATTGGTACTACTACCTGGTCGTTAGTTACATGTGGTGTATTGCGGGTTTTCCTTGTCACAGTCCTACACAGAATATTATCTTTGATTACATAATTCTGCTGCTTATACTTTATATATTCTTTTTCTTTATGATTGCCTTTCAAAGCATTTATAATTGTTTCTATTTTCTGATCTTTTCTTTGCTCAGTCTGTAACAATTCAGCACTCCAGCCTAAATCTTCTTGTTCAGATATTGTTTTTACAATAGGCATGGATGTTGATATATCTATTAATTCAGCTAAAGACTCCGTACAAGATGACACGGGGTTGCGTGATAATGCATCCGCAATGATATTTGCTTTCCCAGGTAAATACCCGATTCTTGCGCCAAAATCTTGAATGATTAAATGCCACCGAGTTCGTTTAGGGCTGTGATTGAAGCCTTTAAAGAACTCTGTTAGTGGTTTATGGTCAGTAAGAACCTTAACGGGATAACCGTAAATTATGAACTTAAAATGCACTAGCGAATTAACAATAGCTAGTCCTTCCTTGTCTATTACTGCATACTTACTTTCGGAAGTTCTCAATTTTCGAGAATAGAAAGCTATCGGGAAAAACTGTTTATCATATTGCTGAAGCAATACCCCTCCTACTTCTAAGTCTGAGGCGTCTGTTGCAATGAAGAATTCCTTACCGAAGTCAGGAAATTTTAAGATAGGAGAACTACACAGTTCATCTTTCAAAGTATTAAACGCCTGTTGATGTTGCTCAGACCATATGAAATCTACGCCCTTCTTCGTAAGATCAGTTAAAGGAGCGGCTATTATTGAATAGTTGCGTATAAAACGCCTGTAATATCCACTACAACCCAGATATTGCTGTATTCCCTTGACATTAGTAGGTATGGGAAAATTATGTATAGCCGACACCTTATCATGGACTACTTTAAGACCTTGGCTTGACACCATGAAACCCAAATATATTAATTCTGTTTTGAAATATTCACACTTACTAACCTTTACCCTTAAGTTATGTTGTCTTAATCTCTGTAGTACTAGTTCTAACTTACGTAGATGTTCTTCTAAGGTGTTGGAAAAGATTACAAGATCATCCATATAGGCATGCAATATATCCCCTAACAAGTCTCCAAACACTATGTTAATCATTCTTGTAAATGTTATAGGAGCACAACGTAAACCAAAAGGCATCCGTAAAAATTCATAATGTCCCCTGGCTGTGCTGAAGGCTGTGTATGGGATACTATCTTCTTCTAATGATATCTGGTGAAAGCCTTTAAGTAAGTCCAAACTGGTAAAATATTTATTCTGACCTAACAAAGACAAAATATCGTCAGTACATGGCACTGGGAATCGATCAGGGATCGTTTCCTCGTTTAGACGACGAAAGTCGACGCAGATACGCCATGTTCGATCTTTTTTCGGTACAACTATTAAAGGAAAATTATAAGGGCTATTTGATTTTCTAATGACTCCTTCCTCTAACATTTTACCTACTTCATCATTTATTTCATTCTGGAATTTCATAGGGAGTCTGTACGAAGGTACATAAATAATTTTCTGTTTGTCTTTTAACCTTATTTGATGCTCGATCACATCTGTTTTTCCTAAGGATCCATCCGTAGTGGAAAAGACATCTGTATATTTATTTAAAAGTTCAAAAATTTTCTGCTGAATTTCTTCGTCTTGAATGTCCTTACTGATTTTATTTTTAATAGATCGTAAAAGGGATTCATCCGCAAGTGATTGAGAGTGATTGATTTCAGCAACGGTAAGAATACGATGTTTATAAACTTCTACATCCAAGATATGTTGATTTTTGTGAATTACTAAAGTGTTATTTAAATGATTACAGACTTCGATATTACATTGCTGATGTGAGCCTACTGTATAAATAGCTTGTGTGACAGACAATCCGTTAGTTTTCAAAGTATCGGAAAGGATTAATATTTCAGATCCCGGTAGTGTTTTCTTTATTTGCACTATTAAATTCGAAGGTATGTTTGGTTCGATATATTGCGTGCAAGATGATATTACGGGTGAACGAGAATTCTGCTGGGTCGCGTATATTATTTCTTTATTAGTGAGACAAGTTATTGGTTCTTCAACGTACGTTACGGTTACATTTGTCGTCTCCTTTTTATCCAAAACTGACTTTAAAGTATTAGAAGACTTATAGAATTTCCCTTTGATATACACGCCGTGCTTTGCAGGAGCTAAGATAATGTTTTGATTTCCCATAGATGGGTATCCTATAATTACAGCTGGATACATATTAATGTTTTTCACAACAACAAATGTATCGGCAAACGTGCGATTACCGACTCTGAACTGAATATGAGTTATGCCTATGACGTTTAATTCATTATTTCCTATACCTGAAAGTCTAATTCCTGATTTTTCAATCGGAAAGTTCGAAAACAACAAATGATGCGTCTTCAAATCCATAATATTACGTGGACTACCAGAGTCAAAAAATAACGTAAAGGATTTGTGTTCTAAATTTACAGCATATAAGGTTGGCCCTAACTCATTTTGGCTTATTATTGTATGAATTCGTTGCAAATCTACGGGAGCATGCACTGTTTTACTTAATTCGGCCGTGTGTTTCATAGGAAAATCTATTGTCTCACAATTATCTGATAAAACATTAAATTGATTATTCAATAATATTGATGTTGACATAAATGACCTTGACCCAACATCACTCTCTTCCCCTCTAGAGTTAACTATGTGGTATTTGCTTTGCTCTGCACATTCTGAAAATTAGGCTGACTTTGCGAGGTCTGGTTTGACGGCCCAGGCTCAGCGATATTTGAAGAAGTGTTTGTTTGTTTCGGACTCTGAACTGCATTTATATTTTGTTGTTTCTTCTTATTGTTAAAATGAGGATTTTTCTTTTTATTTCCATATGGAACTGATTGTGGAATTGACTGTGCATTTCTAGGATATTGTTGTGTCTTACGCGCGTAACATTGACTATAAGAATGTGATGCTGTGTTGTGAACTGAACAAAATTTCGTTCTACAGTCTGCGCTTATGTGACCTTGACGTTTGCAGTTGTAACACGTCACTCCCGCTACTGGATTATTAATTACGTTCACTGTTTGTGGTTTTGTTTCATTCTTAGCAAAAACTTGAGTTAACACGGGATCGAGATCTGGACACTTGGACATGTGTTTCTTTATCTGTTTATAGACATCCAATTCCGTACTTGCAGGCATTAACTTCTTATCAAAGCACCGCACTAAAGCTTCAGGC
>NC_090731.1:126221329-126226329 GCF_036898095.1 Palaemon carinicauda
GCTGCGTTGATTTTTTTACCTCAAAAGCTGGGCGGAGAGATTATCGTTTAAGATTTTTCCACTCTAGTACTAAAAAGGCTTCGATGTTTTTTACAAGCATGTTTTTGAGCTCAAGCCATGTCGTCCTGATGGAAGTTCCTTAAAGTAGCTTCAGTTCCTTAAAGTAGATTCCTAAGGGATATATGTACTACAATGATATTACCAGAGAATTTTACCTTTAGGTATCCAGAATTCTAACTCCTGGCGCGAATATCCTGAAATTTTCTCTCAAGCATATCAGAGGACGTATTCATGACACGCCTCATAGCAATCTGCACCCCTAATAGCGTTTACGCTTCGAGGAAGTGTGGCAAAATAAAAGGGAGCCGTATCAAGGCTACCCCGTTCTCGTACTACTACTGAGTATGATAACAGCGCCATTCCCACGATGGCGGACATTCCTTATTTTGTAGCTATTTCGCTCGGTGGTATTCACTGCTGATCTAACTTTTCGATCGTTTTAAAGGATTATAATTATGCTTTCTCCATCATCTTCCGCCTCTGGAAAGTTGAGTACCCGGTCTCTACTATGAATATAATTTAGCTCCTGTTTCACAATGTAATTAGAGTAATTTATTGTGCTTAAGAGCTTGGCCAGTTACTGGAGGGGCCATGGGTGCCATCGTTCGTTAGGCATGTGTTATTTAGATAGCAGAACGACTTCCAGTTTAAATAGCCATATTTAATTACTATTTAGGCAAATTTTCTCGTAAGGATTTGATAATGTGCATAATTTTCCTTTCTCTGTCGATCGTATAGTTAGAGTTTCGGTGATTTAGGTAACCGAGATCTCGTCTAGCCTAGGTATTCTAACCTAGGCGTTTTACTATACGTTCAGACATCCCGCGGTTACCCTCGTGTATTGTTTTCAATTCAGCGGAGACTGATACCTCCTAGAATTATATGAAACATTACACGTCTCTTCGGAGATTTAAGGGTAATCTCTCTCCCTCTGAGTGTAGCTTCCGGCTACAAACCTAATAGCAGTGCCTTGAATTTTATTCAGACATGACTAACCTAGGGTTTTTCCTGCCTCTTCCCTCAAACCGCTGGTTGTGGTATACCAGCAGGTTTTGGGATTTAGTCAGAATATCAGAGTATTTAGTCTTATGTCAGCGACCTGCCCGCAGGGCGAATGGGTTGTAGAATACCATCATTCCCCTGCTGGCTAGGCTGCCGGTAATGGAGGTTAGCCCTCCCTAGCTGCACTTGAAGTAGTGGTAGGATACCATCTTCTCCTTGCGACTATAAGACTAGTCCTGCGCCGCAGTCCTCTAGGCTGAAGAGTGATCTTTTGCCTAGGATGACGTGGCACTGGAACTCTGTTTCTCCCGTGTTGAGAGAAGGCGGCAATGCCGCCATCCCCTTTACTGTGTTGGCAATCTCTAGGATGGAGAACTGAGACTCTCCTATCACCTAGGATTCTGCCGATACTGAAACAGAGTTTCTTTTAATAGGTGGTGGGACTGACAATTTTGCCAGTTCCTTTCACACTTTATACAGGACCCTGTTCCCTACCCCTGTGTTCACCATTGTCTTTCTTGGGCCGACATCTTGCAACCTTACCATTGCCGGTAGGTTGCCGGAGCAGGCCAGACTCCCTCTCTAGCCCTGACATTTGCTGACGGCAATGCATACTGCCGGCAACCACATCATCTGTCGGCAGCTATGGTCCCTACCATTAGCCAATGACTGTCAGCAGCCAAGATGGCTTCCGACAGCTGGTGGCTGCCGGCAGTCGGCGGGTGCGGCAACTGGCGGCTGGCGGTGGCTGGCGGCGGCTGGCAGCGGCTGCCGGCTGCCGGCAGTCGGCCGCTGCGGCAAGTGGCGGCTGGCGGCGGCTGGCGGCGGCTAGCGGCGGCTGGCGGCGGCTGGCGGCGGCTGGCGGCGGCTGGCGGCGGCTGGCGGCGGCTGGCGGCTGCCGCCGGTCATGATCGTTGAGAGTGGGAAGTCCCTTGCTATCCCCAAGGTTCCTCAGTTCTCCCTTGGACTGTTATTCAAGAGTTCTGTTGCCGGATTACCGCCGGCCAGACCGGTACAGATAAGTGGTGATTTAGATGGCAGCACGCCGACTGTACTGGTACTGCCGGAGGCTAGCCTGCCAGCAGTGTATTGGCGGTACCTTACAAGCAATAGTACTATAGCTGGATGGAAGCTTGAATGGCACATTCTCCCCTTCCATTGAAACCTTCTATACGGAAGAAAGGCAGTAAAATGATATTTTACATCCTTAATTACTGTATACATACACAGTAAAGGAGTAGCCTTTCCTCCTTGCTATCTCTCTCTCTAGCTAGCATACTAGATATGCCTACAAGACCTAGTTATGCAGGCAACATGCCAGCTGAACTCCAGTATATGTTATACAAGTAGCCAGTATATCTACAGTATAGAATATACTGCAGATAAAAAACTACTATGTATTTTATACTAGTAGTTATTTCCAATATATCTTGGATATCCAACACAGGCATTTGCTGAACCTAATCCAATATTGAATGAATATGATTTCTTCAATATCCTAATTAGAAATCAGTATTCGGATTACCCTACAATATTAAATAACTTCAAGGCAGAAGTGATACACTCATAACCCTTAAAGGGTAGAGCCTTTATCCTTGTGTCTCCCTGATCAAGAAACTCTATATTTTAATATTGTAAGGAAGGCTACAGCAAATAGGCTGAGTGGGATATACAAATATATGTCTTTAATTTCCCTAGTCCAATTGGCTTCATGCTAGATGGACCGTACTGTCATATGCTACTATGAAGGCAGCATAATGACTAGACTACAATACATGATGTACAGTAGCCTGTAAATTGCAATATAGACTTACAGCAAATAGAAAACTACAGTACCATTATACAGTGGTAATTTCTAACATACTTTGGGTACCCTTGTACGAGCATTCCACTGGTACCGCTCATATATTGAATGAATAGTTTTCTTCAATATTCTGATTGGGAATCAGTCATCCTGACCCCACAGTATTAACATTATTTTGGGACAGTGAATTGGTACCTCTCTACCCCTAGGGGTAAGAGCCCTTCTACTGGGAGTTACTCAATAGAGGAACCCCCATATAGTTAATATTGAGGGGAGGTAACAGCATTTGCTTGCAGGGGTACACAAGTATGTATCTCCTACTATTCCTTTTTAGCTTACTATCATAAGCTATTCTGTTGTAGATGACCTTTGCGTGTTGATTATCAGGGAGATAATCCTTTGTATACTCATTTGGTTTTCCTTTCTTTACAGGAGGAACACCAGATACCTTATGCTGCAGTCCTCTGCAAGGCCATGAGTAAGTATTTTTACGGTCATAATACTTGAAGGTTTCATGCCCCCTGCAATTTTATTTCCGGATCCCTACATTATTGGAACCCACAGGTTTGCAATATATGTCGGACATTAATGTCTGAAGGTTTTGAAAATCCCAAGTCTACGGAGACTAGGGATATAGCTCAATACAAGTTACGCAACTGGGTGAGAGGCTTACAAAAAATCTCTCCGGGACCCTTCATACCTACTGATAGGATGCGTAAGCTACTATTTCCGAAAGCAAGCAAGGAAATAGTGGTGCCTCAGGAGCCAACTACATCCCCTGACGGCCAGAAAACCTTTGGGATTGAGGGCAAGAAGTGCCCGAAGGTAGAAGATGAAAATGCTGTGTCGGAATATCCGCCACCTATGCCGGCTATAGAGCCATCGATGTCGATGGGTTTGAGGGCAAGAAGTACCCGAAGGTAGAAGATAAAAATGCCGTGTCGGAATATCCTTCGCCTATGCCGGCTATAGAGCCATGGATGTCGACATCTTCGTCTTCTACTCCTCTATTGGATAAAATGGTACAATTATGTATCCAACTAAAGAGTCAGATAGAGAGCTTTCGTGAACAAAACGAAAAGCAGGAAGAAAAACGCAAGATAGAGCCTCGCAAAGCTTCTCTTGTCGCTTCCCAGGGGTCAGTTAAACGACCCATGGATCAAGACCTACCAACATGCTCCAAAACCAATCCCTGGAGGTTTGCGGAGCAGATGCCGTTTTCAAATGGCAATCTCTACATCTCAGAGAAAATGGGTGCTGTTCCTTTGGACAAAATTCAATTTTGGCCAAGCTTTAATGCTTTCCCTAATTGTTGGGTTCGACTGAAGTACAAACCAAATTTAAGGAAAGGAACAAAACTAAAGGGGGTCATGATTCTCGACCATGATAAGGCACAGACTATCCTCTCAGGTAGTCTGAAAAAGGCGGGTTATTCAGAGTCGAAGGTATTCTCACTGAATGACAGACACCCTTCCTTTCTTGGTCCTTCTTCACTCTCATTCAAAGCGATGGAGACGGGTAAGCCATAGCCCACACTCAAAGAGTGCAAGCCTCTGTCACCAGCTTTTCTCGGATATGTAAATAGTCATTTTGATTTTTATAATAATGATGATTTTTAAGTAAATATATTGAAGTAAAGGCTATCAAGAAAGAAGGGAATTCTGTATATTTACTTAATATTAATGGATGAACCCATTGAATTTCAATAGAATTATTGACATTTGATGTTACTCATTATACTTTCATTTGCACATTGGTGTCTTGAATACTTAACATTGTAGCACAACACATACCACGAGTATTTGGAACAAGATATATTTGTAAAAAGAAGAAATTCTAGTTTTTACTTTATTTTTAATGTATTCGTCTGAACATGCATAATCAGTTTAGAAAGATCCAAAATTAATGTTTTCCTCCTTTTAAATTGCATTGTGTGTATATATATATATATATATATATATATATATATATATATATATATATATATATATATATATATATATATATATATATATGTATGTATATATATATATATATATATATATATATATATATATATATATATATATATATATATATATATAAATATATATATATATATATATATATATATATATGTTTTTTTAATCACACT
>NC_090731.1:126236329-126241329 GCF_036898095.1 Palaemon carinicauda
AATCCAATTGAGTTTGTGAATAGTAATTACAACAAAAAAGTGAAAGAGTTACTAAAAGGGAATGAAGATCTGATAAAAAAGGTTTGTACAATATCACCAACATTGCCATATATGTATGGAACTATTAAAACTCATAAGCCAAATTATCCAGCTAGGCCAATAATTAGCTCTGTAGGTTCAGCAGCATATAAATTATCTAAGTACCTTGTGAATATGCTCAATCCTTTAGTTGGCACCATTTCATATTCAAATATGAAAAATAATGTAGACTTGATTAACAAACTGAATGAAGTACAGATTAACAGTACCTGTAGGCTTGTCAGTTTTGACGTAGTCTCACTATTCACTAAAGTACCTATTGATGACATGTTGGAATTTTTATCTGAAACCTTAGATAATAGACAATTGAATCTACCATTCTCCAAACACACTTTAATAGAATTAATTAAACTATGTATAAAAGATTGTAAATTTGAATTCAATGGGAGATTTTATGCACAAACATTTGGTATGGCTATGGAAAACCCTTTATCCCCAGTATTGAGCAATCTATATATGGAATTTTTTGAAAGCAGAATCTTAAATAACATCATACTTAATAATGTAAAATGGTTTCTATATATTGACGACATAATATGTGTGTGGCCAGGAAATGAAAATTTAGATAACTTTTTTCTTAGATTGAATAGTTTTGTACCATCAATAAATTTCACTATGGAGCTGGAGAATAATTGTACCCTACCTTTTTTGGACTGTCACATACATAGATGTAACAATAGTCTTAAGTTTAGTGTATACAGAAAGCCAACGAATATCTCGGCATATGTCCATTACTACTCAAACCAAGGCAACAAAGTTAAGAAATCTGTATTTACTTCTATGTTTTTAAGAGCATTTCGAGTCTGCAGCCCTGAATATATTGATGACGAAATAAATGGGATTAGAGCAATTGGTAAAAAACTAAGGTATCCTGAAATTGTGTTAGATGATGCCCTAAGAACAGCAAAAAAGACTTTTTTTTTTGGAAATGATAACAGAAAAAAACTACAACACACAAAATTTACTTGTACTACCTTATTGTAAATCTTTTAAAGAAATTCCCCAACTGTTGAAAAACTTCAATGTGAATGTAGCATTTAAGAGTAAAAATACAATAAAAACAGCCTTAATAAAGAATTCTCCTGACATTACCAAGGGATGTGTATATCGTATTCCATGCAATGCTTGTGAAAAATACTATATTGGTCAAACTGGTAAAGCCCTAGAAAAGAGAATTGAACAACATAAGAAAAGTGTCAGGTATGCTCAAGATAATATTGCACTCTTTGCTCACGTTAGAGATAAAAATCACACCTTTAATTGGTCAGGTGCAAAGAAATTGGTTCATTCAAATAACTTAGTGGAAAGAAACATCATAGAGTCCAGTTTCATAAAGGAAACCTTTGAAAACAACTTGAATATTGGTCATGGAATGTATAAACTCGACGCCTTTATATGTAAAGAGATTTGTAAGCTATATAAAAAAACATTAACCACTTAATGTAGAATTGAATGTATTGTGAATAATTAACATCGCTGTAAAATTAATATTTAGACCTAAGCTACCATTCATTAATAGGTACAATTATTTTATATAGTACACATAAGTATATTGGCACTATATAGTGTTATGCTAGATATAGGTATTGATATATACATGATTATATGTTTATGATATTAATGTTGTATGTATATATATATATATATATATATATATATATATATATATATATATATATATATATGTATATATACATATGTATATGGGTATATGTATGTATGTGTATATATATGTATGTGTGTATATATGTATATGTATGTGTATATGTATGTATATATATATGTATGTATGTGTATGTTTTGCTTATGTATTTATATAGATAAGGCTACCGTGTTTTCATATAAATAAACTGTACTGAAAGTAAAAAAAAACAAGAATTTACCCGCCAATAGATGACCCTCTTTGGCAGGTGTCTAATGAGCTTGGGGACTCCGCCCACTTGACCCAGGTAGCTGGTAAGGGAGTGTCATTGTTCTCTTAAGCTCTTTATGAACTGTATGTTCATACATTTGATTTCCCTATAAAGTGTAAAGAAACCTCTCTCAATAAATCAGTCCTCTGAAGAAGTATCACGAAACTAGTCAGGACTTAAGCGTATATTTCGTATTTTCATTTTCCCTGTGGTTCTTCTGCATATATATATATATATATATATATATATATATATATATATATATATATATATATATATATATATATATATATAGATATATAATTACATATGTACTGTACTTTTATTAATATAAGAGATATATACATCTCTCTCTCTCTCTCTCTCTCTCTCTCTCTCTCTCTCTCTCTCTCTCTCTCTCTCTCTCTCTTTATGTTTGTGTACGTGTGTTTGTGTGTAGTTTTAAAAATATTAACAACAATGTGAAACCCTAAGTCATATTAGGAGGCTCCTCCTAAAGGGAAAGTAAGAAAGAGGAAAGTAAAAGAGAAGAACATAGGAAAAAAAAAGGTGTGCCCGAAATGACAGTGAATAACAATTAAGAAGAGAGGGGCGAGCGAAAGGGTGCCGAGGAAAGAAGCTTCCTACCTTGTCAGTAAGAAGGATGCAGTGGTGCAGCTTCAGGATAAAACAAAAGGAAACTCTGAATTTGAAAGGAGTGCTATTCTTCGCCGGGTAAATTGGGACACTTAAGTTATTGTGGTGGAATTTATACAGCCATTTGAATCCAAGGAGCGTGAGATGAAAGAAGACAAATGAAGCACATGCGGGTACACAGATGCACGCTTAAATACACAGAGGATATATATATATATATATATATATATATATATATATATATATATATATATATATATATATGCTGTATATATATATATATATATATATATATATATATATATATGTATATATATATATATATATATATATATATATATATATATATATATATATATATATATATGTATATATACATATATATATATGTATATATATATATATATATATATATATATATATATATACATATATATGTATATATATTGTAGCCAGACTTGTTTCAAGCACAGGTGTTCAATTTAAATTTGACTGCCTGAGAAATTAAATGAGTTTTGTTTTAAATGGCACCTATCTTTGATTTCTTTTAACAATGTGAGCAGGTAATTCACTCATTTTGATTTTTTTAACCATATGAGCAGGCAATTCAACAAGTAAGTACCCTGATCAATATAAGCAGTTTTAGATTATAGTTTGGGAAAATTTGGGATGTAGATTTAACTAAAACTAATATCATACTCTGAATATGCAAACATCACATCGGAGGTTGTCGACCTGTTCAAGTCCTACTGCATTACCTGCCAAGGAAAGACAAAAAGAACCAAGACAAAGGGAGTTGTTGTTCAGCTCTTACTTAGGATTTAAATTCTCACTGCCAAGTCAATTTAATTGACATGCAGTCATCTCCACAAGCCCAACACAAGTGGATTATGTTGTACCAGTGCCATCTGACCAAGTCTGACATCCTACGCCCACTCACATCCAAGAGAGTAGCTGAGGTAGATTTTTAGCTTTTGGGTATCTTCTTATTGATTGGTGATCAATGAACCCTACAGTCAGATAATAGATCTGAGTTCACTTACTAGGTGGTTTGAGAGATGAAAGATCTCTGACTGCATCTTGTGCATGGCAAGCCCCTAGAGTGGCACAGAGTCAAGGTACAGTTGAACAGGCCAACTCAAACATCAAAGATATGCTGACTGCTTTGCTCTCTGACAACAACACCCGAGATTGGTCCCTAGGCCTTCGTTTTGTTCAGAACCAAAGAATTCATCATACAATTCAGGGATCAAAAGTACTCCCTATTCTACTTTGCTTGGAGAGAATCCAAACGATGGACTCTTTTTCACTAACTTGCTTCAGGATGTCATTGACTGTTCAGAGACAGAAGAGGGTCTTGCAGCACTAGGAGCCCAGTCTCCTACTGATCATACAGAAAAGCCACTCGAGGCCTCTGAGCCAGTTATCATCACCACACACCCATCCTAGTCCCTTCATGAGCCAGTCATCATCTTCACCTATCCACCCCAGGTCCACTTACTTCAGCACCGCATAGTGCATGAAGACAACATGACATTTCCAAGAACTGCAAGAGGGCCAGAAAGGGTCAAGTGTGCGAAGCAGAACGTATGGTCAAATGAGTAAGATCGACTTAAAAGCTGGGGAAATAAGGGACAATGTCGTTGTGCCAGCTCCTCATGTTGACTGGGGAAGGAAGGATCCAGAAAATCTTCTAGAAATCAACATGGAATGAAATGAAAATAACCTATACACTATTGGGGTAAAGGCAGTTATAATAAGGACTAAATTCATAAGGTTTGAATTCAACTTATGCCCCCAACGATTGTTGAGGAAATCAACCAAGAACAGCAACTATCTCTTCATGGGGCACTGAAGAAAGGCCATTCTGTCTAATTGTACATTTAATGACAAAAGAAACTATATATGGTTTTAAAAATATATGTTATAATGGAATTGTTGCTACTAAAATACCCTAGAAATATTCAATCTACCTGCAAATATATATTATTTAACCTAAAATCCTTCCCCTGGCAAAAAAAAAAAAAAAAAAAAAAAAAAAAAACAACATTGCTACTAAGATTCCCTAAGCATATACAACATACGAGATAATATACAATATTGACCTAAAATTCTTATGAACCAGGCATTTCACGAAATTCCTAGCCTATAAAACCAGTCATTTCGCGTAATGTCTGGAAATTTTAATCATTTCACGGAATCCCTAGGTGAATCAGTCATTTTACGAAAAGCCTAAAATATTTAGGCAAACACGAAATGCCTGGTTACACAGTTTGCCTGTAACACACACACACACACACACACACACATACACACACACACACACACACACACACACACATATATATATAT
>NC_090731.1:126251329-126261329 GCF_036898095.1 Palaemon carinicauda
CAGTAAGATTAAGTACTTACACCCTTATTTATTATTAACAAACATTTAAGAAGGTAGCCCTTCACTCCATGCATTCTCTCTCTCTGTCAGCTAGTGCCGCCGGGTACTAACCCAGCCAGCGTGGGCCGGTGATGCCAGGTACTAACACGCCGGCTGGGCTGGTGCCGTCAGGTACTACCTCGCCGGCTGGATCGTGCTGCCAGGTGCTAGCCTAGGTGGCAACATGCCGGCTGAGCTACAGTATATGATTATACAGTAGCCAGTATATTTGCAGTATAGATTATATTGCAGACAGAAAAATATAGTATATATTATACAGTAGTTATTTTCCAACATACCCTGTGTATCCTTGCACAGTGTATTGTTGAGACCAATCATATATCTAAAGAAAAGATTTCTTTCAATACACTGATAACTAATCAGTTAACAATTTACCCCACAATATCAAAGACATGAAGAAGGGTCAGTGTTAAGATACACTTATCTACCCCTAGGAGTTAGAACCCTTCCCTTGGGTTTCCTGAATAGGAAGACTCTATTGCTTTAATTTTGGGGGAGGTCATAGCAATTGGCTGGACCAGAAACAAAAGTATGTGTCTTTCCAAGTTCCCTTCTAGCTTGACTATCCTAAGCTATAATGGTTAAAATATTAATAGTAATATTTTACATATTTGTTTATCAGGCGAGATAAACTACAGTATACTCATTTAAATTTCCTCTCTCTACAGGAGGACCTAGTGAAGTGCAAAGTCATCTTCTGCAACGCCAGGAGTAAGGATTTCTGCGGCCACAAAGAGTGCAGGGCTCATGCCCCCTGCACCACTACTAAAGGAGCCCTAAGGTACTGGGACCCCCAAGGCTGCAACATATGCCGGGCCGTGGTTACCGAAGCTTTTGATGACCCCAAGTCAGCGGAGTCAAGGGATGCAGCACGAGAAAAGCTGCGTAGATGGGTACGTGGGTTCCAGAAGAACTCGATGGGACCTAACCTTCCTAGCGAAAGGATATGCAACTTGCTTTTCCCTAAAGCAAGTATGGAAGTTGTCATACCCCAGACACGACCCGAGATACCATGCGTTCAGATTGCCGTCGAAACGGAAGTCAGTGACGCATAACAAGGCATGGACATCCATCAAGAGGAGAGGATGTCTGAAGTCTCCTCGGACACAGAGAAGGATCTTCTTAAGGAAGGTCATGAGGAGGAGTCTACATTGACTCTTGAAGAAGATTAGGAAGTTGATTCGGAGTTCCTTCCGTCGGTGCCGGCTCTGGAGCCGTTACCCGCAACATCTTCCGGCTCTCCATCAGTTGACATGAGAAAGGCAATGGCCAATCTTACGATGCTGATGGAGAGCATTTGCAAACAAGGCGAAGAAAGGGAAGCGAAACTTGAAAGAGAAATTGCTCGACTCTCCGCTTCCCGTGGGTGTCACAAGAGACTCAGAGTTCAAGACCTTCCACCCTGCTCTGAAATTAATCCCTGGAGATATGCGGAGTACATGCCGATCATCAACGGCAAACTCTTTATTTCGTATAAGTTGGGAGTCGTCCCCATTGATTAGGTTCAGTTCTGGCCAAGCTTCAACGCTTACCCAGACTTCTTCATTCATCTTAAGCTGGAACCAGCGTTGAAGGATGAGACGGAACCCAAGGAGGTCATAATATTCGACCTTGATAAGGCACAGGCTCTTTTGTCAAGCAGCCTAAAGTAGGTGGGCTACACCAATTCTAAGGTGTTTGCCCTTTGTCGTTAGCCCTGCCCATGGAGGATAAGGATTGGAAGGAAGTCCACCTTACCTTCTCAGTTGGGAAGTTGGAGGCAGATATCGATGGACGTCAGTTCAACGAGAATCTCCCAAAGCTGTAAGACTTTCTCTTGCGTGGGGTGCAAGAAACGAAAGAAAGACTAGTGGCATCTCTATCCCTACAGAATTGTTTGGAGATGAACCACAGCCCTAAAGAGCACCCCAGATATGAACATGGTCATGGCTAAGATGCACGTGGCCTCCTTGGTAAAGGACCTGTACGGCTTTATTAAAGCCAGAAGGGCATGTGGAGAGTTTGTGTTTGCTTCAGCAGCTGTAAAACACGAACCTAGGAAGCTGATAGCTTCCAATATCTTCCAAAATGAAGTGGTCAAGTAGGTAGTCGACAAAGCCACCACGGAGAATAGAAACCTTCTCCAGAAGTGGGGCATGTTATCTAAAAGGAAGTCTTCTCCAGATGAGGGTCCCCAGCCTAAGAAGAAGGCTAAGAGGCCTAGATTACCCTCTCGGCCTGCCAAACAACAACATCCCACAGTCACCATGACCGCGGTGCCCCAAGTGGCTGCTCAACTGCAAACCACTTGCCAGATGGTACCTCAGCAGCTGGTTGCCCAGTCACCAGCATTTAACTCTACATTTCAGAGGCAGACCACTACCTTTCGTCCCAAAGGTAGGGGCTTTAGATGGGGCTCCTCAAAATACTCCTCACGAGGTAAGGGGGTAGAGGAGGACACGGTCAGGGAGGTAAATTCTCCGGAAAACAGAACCAATGAGATGCTTCAGGTAGGAGGGAGGCTCCAACAATTTCAGGATCGTTGGACCTTCGATCCTTGGGTCCAGAGCCTAATCAAGAACGGTCTTGGAGGGAGCTGGAGCGAGGCTCCACCATCTTATCCTCAATTCTTCCAACACTCTACCCCCTTACTGGAAGAATATAACTTGAAACTATTAAGCAAACGGGTAATAAGGAGGGCAAAGTCCATCAAATTCCAGGGAAGGCTGTTTTGTGTTCCCAAGAAGGACTCAGACAAACTTCGAGTCATTCTGGACTTGTCGCCACTCAACAAGTTCATCGAGAACAAAGTTCAGGATGTTAACCCTTCAACACATAAGGACCCTGTTACCAAAAGGGGCATACACAGTCTCGATAGATGTGGCAGAAGCTTACTGGCATATTCCAGTCAACTGCCCCCTCCCCTCCTACCTAGGATTTAGGCTACAAAAGAAGAAGTACGTCTTCAGAGCCATGCCCTTCGGACTAAACATAGCCCAAAGGATTTTCACGAAACTTGCAGATGCAGTCATTCAACAACTATGCCTAGGAAGCATTCAGGTAGCAGCGTACCTGGACGACTGGCTGGAGTGGGCAGCATCCAGGACGGCTTGTCTGCAAGCATCCAAGAAGGTGATCCATTTCCTGGAACATCTGGGATTCAAGATCAACATCAAGAAGTCTCGACTTTCTCCAGCTCAAGAGTTTCAATGGTTGGGAATCCATTGGAATTTTAAGTCACACCGCCTCTCCATTCCCCCAGGGAAGAGGAGAGAGATTGCAGGACCTGTCAAGAGACTACTGAAATCCGACAGGATCTCAAGACGGCAACAGGAAAGAGTACTGGGCTCTCTCCAGTTTCCAGCAGTGACAGACCCAGTGCTAAAAGCACAACTAAAAGATGCGTCAGAAGTCTGGAGAAGATACGCATCAAACGCTCGAATAGATCAAAGAAAACCGATACCGTCCTTACTACGATCACTTCTCAAGCCATGGTCAAAGGCCAAGAACCTAAAGAGGACTCTGCCCTTGCAACCACCTCCACAAACAGTGACTATCCACACGGATGCCTCGACGGAAGGATGGGGAGGTCACTCCCATCAACAGAAAATCCAAGGGACCTGGTCTTCTCTATTCAAGACCTTTCATATCAACATTTTGGAGGTCATGGCAGTCCTATTTACGTTAAATAAACTCTCCCCACGCATGTCAGCACACATCAGACTGATCCTGGACAGAGAAGTGATAATGAGATGTCTGTGCCGTCAAGGCTCGAGATTGCCCCACATCAACCAAGTGATATTGGCCATCTTCCGCCTGGCAGAAAAGAAGAGATGGCATTTGTCAGCAGTTCACCTTCAAGGGTTCCACAATGTGACAGCAGACACTCTATCCAGGCTCAGGCCCATAGAGTCAGAATGGTCCCTAGACGCAGACTCATTCTCCTTCATCTTGCATCAAGTCCCTGAACTGCAGAGCAACCTCTTCACGACGAGTGACAACAAGAAACTACCTCGATATGTAGCCCCTTATGAGGACCCTCTAGCGGAGGCGACGGGCGCCATGTCCCTTGATTGGAACAGATAGAACTGGATTTACCTGTTCCTTCCAACCAATCTCCAAATGAAGGTCCTCAACAGGCTGAGATCCTTTTGGGGAACGGCAGCTCTAGTGGCTCCCAAGTGGCCAAAGAGCAACTGGTTCCCTCTGGTAATGGAACTGAAGCTGAGGCTGGTCCCTCTTCCGGACCAAGCACTATCTCAACAGGTCCAGAAGAAGAACCCAAAACCTTCATCTCATGATTTTCTCTCCTTAGCGGATAAGAAATAATTAGGGATCTCAAACGGCAGGGTAGACTTTTTAGAAGAATACAAGTCTAAGTCAACTAGAAGACAATATGAATAGTCTTGGGAAAAGTATGTTGCTTTCGTCAAAGCAAAAGGACCAAAAGAAAGCTCAATGGACTTCTGTCTGTCCTTCTTTATCCACCTTCATAGACGAGGTCTGGCAGCCAACATAATAACTACGTGTAAGTTGGCTCTGACTAGACCTCTGCTATATGCCTTCTAAGTAGACCTGTCAAATGAAATCTTTAACAAGATCCATAAGGCATGTGGTCAACTCAGGCCTGCAGCCCCTCTGAAGCCTATTTCATGGTCCCTGGACAAGGTTGTACACTATGTTTCAACAGTGAACAATGATGATTGCTCTCTTAAGGACCTGACTCAAAAAGTCCTTTTCCTTTTTGCTATAGCCTCGGGGGCTAGAGTTAGTGAAATAGTGGCACTATCCAGAGATGAGGGCCATATTCAGTTCACAGAAGTGGGAGAACTGAATCTTTCCTGATCCAACCTTTCTCGCTAAGAACAGGCTACCCACTAAGAGATGGGATCATGGAGAATCTGCCCTCTGAAGGAAGATGTCTCGCTGTGTCCAGTAGAATGTCTAAAGGTCTATCTTCGAAGAACTTCAGACTTCAGGGGATTACAGCTGTTTAAAGGAGAAACTTCAGGATAAAACATATCCCTAAAACAACTGAGGCCAAGGCTCACCTACTTTATTCGCAGTGCAGATCCTGACAGTACACCCGCAGGTCATGATGCAAGGAAAATTGCTTCATCACTGAACTTCTTTCAGTATATGGATTTTGAGCGTCTTCGCTCGTTCACTGAATGGAAATCGTCCAGAGTCTTCTATAAACATTATGCAAAACAAGTGCATGAGCTGAAGCCTTTTGTGGTGGCAGCAGGTATTGTGTTAAAACCTGTCGTCTAGTACTGCGATGAACAGTGAATTGATTGGGACTCTCAATTATTGGGTAAAGGTGTTGACACCTTCCAGTGTAATACTTGCTAAATGAGTGTCACCATCGTGACACTAAAGACTGTTCAAATTATTTTAGGTGGAGAACTATAAAGATAACACCCGTGCCGTGTGTACCTTACACAGTGTTGATAATATCCAACATTACAGAAAACTAGAAAATTTTATTAAATTTTTCAATTTCAAGTGTAGCACTAATTGTTTCTTCCGTTTCAGGTGAAAACAATATTTTTCTGTATTTTGTTGCCTAATTTATATTTTTCATTACATATATTAACATATATTACACATGTTACTTTATGCTTGATCCTTTACTGTAAATAAATGTATATCAATGTGTAATTGCGTCTTATTTCGCCCTACAATTGATAGAAAAAAAGTATAACCAGAGTTTTTTTAACTAGTTACCTAAGTAAAACTTCATACAATTGTATGGTGGGACAATATATATAGCTGATACTCTTACTCAACACGATATACAAACAGTGAGACTTTTGTATATCTAGTTGATGCTATGTTCCGATAGATTATACAAATCGTGAGACTCTTGTATATCTAGCTGATGCTATGTTCTAACACAAATATACAAACTATGAGACTCTTGTATATTTAGTTGATGTTTTATTCCAACACAATATACAAATCATGAGGTTCTTGTATATATAGTTGATACTATGTTCGTTCATATAATATATGCAAACCTTGAGACCCCTTTCCTACTGTCTAGTATGACTCCTCCCTACAGGGGGCAGGAAGCACTAACTAGAAATATAGTTTTATTTAACCTTTTCTGTTTTTTTTTTTTTTCATTTAACCTTTTTGGTATAACCTTAATCTTGTTCATATATACTCTCAACTCTCATTTTGTAAACATTATAAATGTTTCCCACCACGTCTTGCAGTATCTGTTCATTATGCTGAGTCAGTACTGCATCTATTGGATACATCATTCTGTTCTCACTATATCTAAGATCCTCGTATTATATTGTTTTGAGACTAAATGTTATATTTGATCTTTGACAACTCGTATCAGTCTACGCTTACAAATAGTGAGGACCCATAGAGAGCTAAGCCACTGTTTCCATTTGGGCGCTAAACAAATCATCATCTTCTTACATCTTTTGAAATAATTTACCTGTGTTCGTACTAATTACTTTTCTACTTTCAACGAATTGCCTTTTACGTTAGTTGACTGTTAGAAACGTGTCGTCATTTTCCAATGTCAGTATCCACATCAAGATTCGGTTGTTAAGAAAGGTTGTCGATCGTTATGTATTGAATCCTCACTGAAATATCTGCTAGTGACGTGCGCTGTAAATTACATATAAAGTCCGTTTCATTAAGCTCCGTTTACTATTCTCAGAGGCCATTCGCAGTATATTACTGTTTATAAAACATACTTATAACATCTATTTATAAAATCTAGACTCAGAAAATGTTTTGAATTGAATAAAACAATATGTAATAATATCAATACTGATATTTTGGGTATTGAAGATCCAGATATATATATATATATATATATATATATATATATATATATATATATATATATATATATATATATATATATATATATATATATATATATATCGTTCTATAATATAAAACGATATGTAACTGTACATTTTTATTACCTAAGATCCTTAGACAGGGCATGGTGTTTCTTTTATCTAATACTGATACCCATGCTAAAAATTCTATACAGTACTGAAAATGGGATTTTTTTTCCTTTTTTTTTTTGGCAGAATCAACTTTACAAAAATTATATTAGGCCTTTTTCTTCATTTAAATATTAAAATTATTTCAGAGGATAAGAACCATTATTGCATCTTAACAATTCATTAAGTCAAACATTTATTTACTGTAAAAAAGGATATGGAAGGATTTTAGATGCTGAAACTGAAGAAAATGGTAACTATATTGTTCATTGGTGTTTAAGTGTGTGTATTAGAGAGAGAGAGAGAGAGAGAGAGAGAGAGAGAGAGAGAGAGAGAGAGAGAGAGAGAGAGAGAGAGAGAGAGAGAGAGAGAGAGAGGGGGGGGGGGGGGATTTTAACGCTATAACTTGAAGAAACGTGATATTTCTGTACATTTGTTCTTGTATTTTGATAACAGCTTTTATTTTTTCCCAAAATTTCTTATATGTTTCAGCTACATATAAACAAGATTTCTTACTCTTGTCTATAAGATTTATTTTTTTTATTTACGTATATACTTTTTTGCTTTGAAACTATTATAAGGTGATAAACGGTTCATTAGAATCTGGATTGCAGGTAAAGACTCACTGAAGTGATTTATCTGCACTATCTAACACAAGCACGGATTTTACTGAGTCTACTTTTAGGAACGATGTGTATGAATGTAAGGTAACTATATTTCTTGATTTGTTGTGTGAACGAAAAGTAACATAAACTTTTAGCAGGTTAGGAAATTTTATTCGATTCATTTTTGGTCCATAACTCCTGCTGATTTATTAGAAAATCAGTAATGTAACCCAATGTATCTTATTTAGGATTTTCTATCTTGCTTCTATTCATTCTTACGATATTTTTATTATGTGCATTGCCAATAATTTATTGGCTTTATGTTTTGACCAATACTTCTATTAATGAAGTGATAGATATTGATGGTAATCTATATTTTAGCTTTAAAGTTTTACATATGTTTCAGGATATGAAAACCCTCAAAAAGTTTACCCTCAGAATGGATAAATTATTTAATTTTAACACTAGAATTTTTTTTTCTTGTGTAGCTAATATAAAACACCTACAATTGACCTAACTTTAACTTTTCATTACCAAGTTCATAAACAAAAATGAATATAGCTATATAATACAGAAGACTCCACCTCTTTTCCATTCTGACTTTCAAAGCTCCCATTTCAACGAAGAAAATTTTAGGCTTCATGTGATTTCATGTAGTCTAATCCCGTTTATTATAAATCTATGATATTAATGTTTTGACGAAAATTTGCATATAAGTATACAATAGAGCCGGATATAAGAACTTGAAGAATGAATTACCTGGATATAAGTACGATGCTACTCTCCGTTTACTCAGAGGGAGCTTTCATCTAATAGCTTCTAAACCGCTGCTCGTGACAGGTCGTCTGGTCTCCACCTCATATGACATTGCCCTGTATTGTTCTGCTGCTTAACAAACTCTTTCCTCCCTTATGCAAGTGACACTTACAATAATGCCTATTTCTCCTTACGGCTTTTACTAAATCTAGAGTCCTTATGATATCTTCATCATCCATTCCAACCAGTCACTATTGCTTTGTGTTGTTTTTCCTTAATCAATCAAATCTTAATTAGACCGCATATCTTTCAACAAATTAATAGATTCATTCATGGCGAACATCTCCAAGAATTAGAAAAATTTCCGACTTCTGTGTATTATCTTTATGCCATTTCCATTCTATTTATATGGGAAAATATTTACATATTTTGTTTACTATCGACAAAAATTAATTTGCTTTCATGTAACATGTGTTCTTCTTCTTTCATATTACAAAGCCTATACTAACCCCCTCTGTATATAGATTATTCAACTTGAGAATATTTGCCATCACCCACCATCTCTCTCTCTCTCTCTCTCTCTCTCTCTCTCTCTCTCTCTCTCTCCTCTCTCTCTCTCTCTCTCTCTCTCTCTCTTCGATTATTTGTATCACAATGAGACAATTTAATCATTCCTGAAAATAAAGTATCAAAGTGCAATAAAGGGAAATACAAAATTTCGAAATAGTAATTTCATTTGACCTTTATATAACATTGGTTAATGACAATATATAGCTAAACATTCATCTCAAAAAGTTTTAAACATTCATGGTATGATATACATTTATCTTTTAGGATACCGAAGTTCTTTCTGTTGGTATTTTCTTATTATCATCATTTCTGGAAAATAGATTCAGGGGTTTTGCGTGGAATATTCCACAAGTCCGAGTGTAATCTGAACCATTTTGCACGTTAAGATATCATATGAAAAGACTCTCAAATATTCTAGTTGTATAACATCAACTCTAACATTAGTATTATAGTAGTTTTTAACGTCTTTGGATAGGTTTGATCTATGGAGTAGCATTGTATGAATATTTAATATTACTTTATTATTATTTTTAGTAGTAGTAGTAGTAGTAGTAGTAGTAGTAGTAGTAGTAGTAGTAGTAGTAGTAGTAGTTCTATTTTTATTATTATTATTATTACTATTATTATTATTGTTATTATTAATATTATTTAACAGATTTTCTATTGTAATATACAGTCGAATACTTACTGCAAAAGTAAATTATTATATATATTATTACAAAATTATACCTAACATTGTTGCATATTCATGAATAGATTAAAAGAATATACCATGATTTATAAGAAGTGCACTGTAATAATCACGTTCATTATTAAAGTTTAGATGGTCTTTTTTTAAAGGAAAAGACTACAAAACCGATATCGAAATATATAAACATTGTCAAAATGACCAGTGACTTCCTTTGAAACCTGGAAAAAAAGATGCCCAGAAGAAATTAACAGTACACTCAATGTTGTAAAATATATGCTTCATATCATCACTATTGGCTTTGATTGTTCTGTATATATGAAATAGAATATATTGTTATAAAAATGTTAGTCTCTTAT
>NC_090731.1:126273829-126276329 GCF_036898095.1 Palaemon carinicauda
GAATTCTTTATCCGGTTTTATTTCATATTGTATAAAGAGTAAATTTCGTGTTTGTATTGTTTTCATATGTATAAGACATTTATTAATATTTTGAACCTGGAAACATGGTACTAGATGTTCTCATTTTCAGTAAAAATTATCATATCGTTGGATCTCTCTCTCTCTCTCTCTCTCTCTCTCTCTCTCTCTCTCTCTCTCTCTCTCTCTCTCTCCAGAAAAACACTTGTGTATATATCAATCTTGAAGTTGTTATTAGTAACGAATGTTATACTTAGCTACTTCTTGCCTTCATATATCCGTAGCGGTTGAATGGTACATTACAATATTTTAACTATAGTAAATATAGTCATTTACATAATCTTTTGTCGATAAAAACTACTATCATAAAAAAGGAAAAAAAATCCTACTCTTAATATATCGTCTCATATCATTGCATTCTATCCTTGTAGAGTTATTTTAGGACACAATAAAATTGCTATTACGAAGCGATATGGCTTTTCGAGATCCGCCTGGTAACATATTCTGAGGTATTTCTGATGTCGTTGTCAAATGAAATGTTGGTAACAGTTATGGTGACGTTATGGTGCCATTTGACAGTATTGTCTGCAGATGAACAGCTGTTAAGGATTTAACTGTATCACTTGGTATCCTTGATATATAACATTCATAAATGACATTTCATTTAGACTTTTAAGATTACTCTTCTAATCTCTGTCATCAATACAAAGTAATATTATACTTCTTTACTCTTGTTTCAGTAAGAACTGTAATATTGCACAACTTCCCCAATGTAAAAAAAAAAAAAAAAAAAAAAATGCAGATATTGCACCGTCTTTTAGTTTGTCGTATTGCAATATGCGCTTTTTCATTATTTTATTATTATTATTACTTGCTATGCTAAACACCTAGCGGGGAAAGCCGGATATTATAATTCCAGGGGCTCCAACAGGGAAATTAGCTCAGTGAGGAAAGGAAACAAGGAAAAATTAAATATTTTAAGAGCAATAACAATAAAATAAATATATCCTATATAAACTATAAAAACTTAAAAAAAAAAAAAAAAAAAAAAAAAAAAAAAACAGGAGGAAGAGGAAAACGATTGAATAGTGCACCAGAGTATAACCCAAGTCTGCGGAAGATCATGGTACAGATGCTATGTTCATCTGTAATTTTGTTCTGCTAAAGATATTTTTACCCCATATGCCACATAAACATATTATTGAAGGCCGTTCATCGGCATTTAAGACCCTTTAATTTTTATTTTTATTCAAAGGGTGAAAAAGGCGAATAATATCCCTAATCGCATGATACTTGATTCCTTTTACCCTTATTGTATAGCAACCTTTCATTTCTTTAAGGATCTTTGAAAGTAATTATTTGGAGAGTAACGATTTAGGAGCCTATCTTTATCTATTATTAATGCAAAATAGAGTATTTGAAACCCTTAATCACGTGTACTGTTAATAATATATTATTCTTATAAAGATAAGATCGAAATGAAATCAAGACCACAATAACATAACCTTAAGGGATGTGCAGATTCCTCTTCTGGCGATAACCACGACTTGTTTAATTAAATTTTGGTATCGCCATTTGTTGCAAAAAACCCGCAACAACACTATAATGAGACTGGCGAATATTCTACAGTCTACAGTGAGAATATATTTGTTAAACGCTTCCCTTGTCTAGACTTTTCTTGCCTTAGACATTATACTCAAGATAATTAAACTTGGAGGTTCTTTATCTTTTTACACTTACAACTCTCTAATTAGTCTTTTTGTTCTTATCCATGTTATTAAGGTACTACTCTCCAATGCCTCTTACACTCGATCGAACCAACACAATGCAGGGCTTGCTCATGTTCTTCATCCGAACACTTCCCCTTAGACCAAAATACTGTAGCTCACTCGCCAGTCTGCCTGTACTACTTCTGCTATTCAAGTCCGCCTTTCTCTTTTTATCAATTCTTAGTTTAAAATAAGTTCTCTAATGTTAGTTCAGTGTATTCAAGGGAATTACATTGTGATTTTAAAGTTTATATGTATTACTCCGCTACTGATATTGGCATTTCTAAACACAATTTCGTAAAGGGAATCCGGTCAAAAAAAAATTTATTCCTACTCTACAATTAGAGTGTATCTATATTCTATCTCTTTTCATATAATCTAAGATTTATTTGTTTTCCTCTTTTGTTACTTGAACATGTGTATCGAAATATCCTAATATTCAGTGAATCCAAAACTGAAGTAATTAAGCAGAATGTTAATGTGTAAACGTTACACATTACGTACTCTTTAATCATATATTGAGAAGTATGTGAGATATACAAATCCTTTTAGGGTGGAAGGAAAACAAATAGATACAGAGATGAAATTTTCTGATAAGCTATTGAAGGAAATCCAATCTTAATCCACATTTTTTTATCATATTTTTTCATAATTTTATCTTTTATTTCTTTCATATTGAGTTACTTATTTCAATCATGAGTATCTAGTTCAGT
>NC_090731.1:126308829-126311329 GCF_036898095.1 Palaemon carinicauda
TTTAACAGTTGACATCAATCTTAAGCGAAATAATGAAATAAATATGATAGTGTTTAAATGCAGGCAAAAAGAGAAAAGCGTAAACTTCCTGTTATGGGAAATTTTGTAAGATTCATTATCAAAGAGAAGTGGCAATATCGTTCGAGAATAGGATGATATGATCTGTTCATAGGGGAAAAATTAACCTGTCAAGTATCTAAAACGGAAATGTCCGTCTTTTATCAGATTAGTGGTTGATAAAAAGAAAATAATAATAATCGATACTGATTGTGAACGTCTATATTTAATTTGGAGAATAAAATGATTGAAAATGTCTAAATGACTTATTCAATATAAAAAAGAAATTGAACATAAATACTCATGATTGAAATAAGTAACTCAGATATGAAAAAAAATAAAAGAAAAAATTATGAAAAAATATGATAAAAAATTGCGGAATAAGATTGGGTTCCCTTTATTAGCTTATCAGAAAGTTTCATCTTTGTATCTAATTTTTTTTCTTCCACCCTAAAAGGATTTGTATACCTTACATACTTCTCAATATATGATTATATAGTACGTAATGTGTAACGTTTACACATTAACATTCTGCTTAATTACTTCAGTTTTGTATTCACTGAATATTAGGATTAGTTTTCCCTTTCGATACATATGTTCAAGTCACAGAAGCGGAAAACAAATAAATCTTAGATTTTATGGTAAAAGATAGAAAATAGGTAGATTCTATGGTAGAGTAGGAATAAAATAAAATTTTGACCTGATGCACATTACAAAATTGTGTATAGTAATGCCAATATCAGTAGCCGAGTGATTCATATAAACTCAAAAATCACAATGGAATTTCCTTGAATATACTCAACTAACACTAGAGAACTTATCTTAAACTCATTAGAGAACTTATCTTAAACTCATTAGAGAACTTATCTTAAACTGAGAATTGATAACAAGAGAAAGGCGGACTTAAACACCAGAAGTAGTAGAAGCAAACCGGCGAGTGAGCTACAGTATTCAGGTCTAAGGGGAAATGTTTGGTGGAAGAACACGAAAAAGCCCTGCACTGTGTTGGTTCGATCGAGTGTAAGAGGCATTGGAGAGTAGGGCCATTATAACAAGGATAAGAACAAAAAGACTAGTGAGAGATTTTTAATTGTAAAAAGCTAAAGAACCTTTAGGTTTAATTATCTTGAGAACAACGTCTAATGTAAGAAAAGTCTAGACAAGGGAAGCATTCAACAAATATATTCTCATTGTAGACTGTAGGATATTCGCCAGTCTCATTATAGTGTTGTCGCGGGTTCCGTGCAACAAATGGCCATCCAAAATTTAATTAAACAAGTCGTGGTTATCGCCAGAAGAGGACTCTGCACATCCTTTAGGGTTATGTTATTGTGGTCTTGATTGCATTTCAATCTTATCTTTATAAGAAAGAAATATTAGTAACAGTACACGTGATTAAGGGTTTCAAACACTCTATTTTGCATTAGTAATACATAGAAATAGGCTCCAGGATCGTTACACTCAAAATGATCACCTTCAAAGATCCTCAAAAGAAATTAAAGGTTGCTATACAATAATGGTAAAAGGAATCATGTATCATGCGATTAGGGATATTATTCGCCTTTTTTCCTCTTTGAATATAAATAATAATAAAAGGGTCCTAAATGCCGATGAACGGCCTTCAATGACGCACTATTCTATTCTTTTCTCCTCCTCTTGTTTTTTTTTTCTTTTCTTTTAAGTTTTTATAGTTTATATAGGATATATTTATTTTAATGTTACTGTTCTTAAAAAATTTTAGTTTACCGCGTCTCCTTTCCTCACTGGGCTACTTTCCCTGTTGGAGCCCCTGGCTTATAGTATCCTACTTTCCCAGCTGGGGGCTTAGCTTTGCAAATAATGATGATAATAATAATCTGAAAGAGCACATTTCGTAATACGACAAACGAAAATACGATGCAATATCTGCCATTTTTTTTTTATTTTCTTTTTTCATTTTTTTTCATTTTCATTTTTTTTTACATTGGGGAAGATGTGCAATATTACAGTTTTAATGAAACAATAAAAAAGAAGAATAAATTTTTCTAGTATTGGTGATAGAGATTAGAAGAGTAATCTTAAAAGTCTAAATGCAGTGTCGTTTATGAACGTTGTCTATCAAGGAAACTAAGTGTTACTGTTAAATCCTAAACAGCTGTTCATCTGCAGACAATACTGGCAAATGGCATCATAACGTCACCATAACTGATACCAACATTTCATTTGACGACGGCATCAGAAATCCCTCAGGATATGTTACCAGGCGGATCTCGAAAAGCCATAGCGCTTCGTAATAGCAATTTTATTGTGTCATAAAATAACTCACATCCCTCTACAGGGATAGAATGCAATGATATGAGACGATATATCAATAGTAGGATCTTTTTTTCCCATTTTGATGATAGAAGTTTTTATCGATGAAAGATTATGTAAATGCCTATTTCTACTATACTAAAGATATTGC
>NC_090731.1:126316329-126321329 GCF_036898095.1 Palaemon carinicauda
TTTCTGATTTTTTCTATACCTTTACAATTACTACTAACGGGATTTTTCTCTCTATATCTTATTAACTAATAAAATTCATGAATAAATGCATCAATAATATGTATAAACCTTCTGCATATGAAATTTATTCAAATAAATAATTTGTCTGACACCACTCGGTCAGCTACTAGGATTCTTATAGAATCCTCATTCATCAAAACAATAAGATTTATTCTTTAGGTTTCCCAGTGATAACTACTAGTAACTCCTTAATCCTTTCCAACTTTTTGCAAATAAAATACTTCACCATATTATAGGTTACCACAGTAACAAGCACAATAAAAAATACATTACACATAGTTTAAAATGTTGCAACATCTTGCTTGTAAAACAGAACATAATCATTATCAAGTGGCATTGCCACATTTCCTACCAATGTTAATTTGTCTAGCTTAAAATGGTTGATCTTGGTTTCATAACTCTTTGCAATGGAAGATTGATTTAATTCCTAATATAAAAACACACTTGGTACATAATAGAGATAATCAGGAATTACTATTGAACAAGAATCTGTAAATGATTTCATATTTTCTATCTGAAATTTTTGAGTCTTCCCATTACAAGTAACATCTGCAGTTTTAGTATTTTGAACATAAACAAAGATTTCATCACCTAAATTTATTTCCTTGTATGGCAAAATGAAAGTTTGAAATTTACATGCTTACATCAATTCATAATTCTCAAAGGAAATACCTTATATACATTGAAAATTGTTTATGGGTTGTTTAATTTGCACAAAATTGCACTTGGATTGACTTTCAATTATCAATACATATTGTTCTAGTTCACCTTCCTCTAAAATAATCATCCACAATTTATTCATATCCAATGCTAGACTAACCTTTGGATGGTTTCAAATCACTGTTGCATTGTCTATTTTAACTGGGAAATGATGAATTGTGTATAGTTCAAATAAGTTCATACCCTTAAAAGGAATCAAAACCAACAAATACCCATTTATTACCTTCACGGTTGAAATAGTATGATACCAAAATATATCTTCTATCAAACCCTTGGAATGGCTATTTACTATACACCAATCAATGATTTCTTTCAAAGTTTTTGGAGAAATGATACCAAGGCTAAGTATTCCTTTTTGTGCATTCAATAATCCATTCACAGAGTCCTTATAATCACTAATCTTAATTTCCACTTCATGAATTATTTTGAACACTTGTTCTAGGTCATCTATCTTGTTAGAAACATTTGCATTAACTTGATTGATAAATTACACCATCCTTTTAATATTTTCTACATTCTTATTATTTTTTTCTATTGAAGTACTTATAAGATTACGCTTTTGGTTAGCCTATTTCTCGATAAGTTCTAAACATTCAGTTAAACCTTTAGCATCACTTTCTGTGGCCACTCCAAACAAAGCACTAAATGCACTACCTACGAAAGGTAATAAAGATTTCTTGTTTCTTTCATGCCTGACAATGTCTCCAATTTTACCTTTTAAGTTTCTTAATAATTCTACAAAAGCAGAATCAACAGGGGTTAGTATACACGTCCATATTGCTTTATCTAACTGTTTCAAATGTTCTTCCCTTTCCAATATTGAATTTACATTGATATTTAACTCCAGTAAAATCCGTTAACAGTTCACCTTTTCAATGTGTTTGTATCAAGGCCCCACTTTTAATGTCTATTTCGCAAGTGATACCGACCACTAGGGGTAGGATCAGATGGAAGTTTTTCCACCACTTCCTGTAGAATTTGAGAGGACCATGGATTAGTTTTTACAACCTTCAAATGATTCCAGTGGACATACCTTACATCTAAACTTTGTTCATATATTAGTTTAAATTTATTATTCTTTTCCCTTTCTAACACCCGATAAGGACCTTCAAATATGGGAGACACCTTTTCATTTGGTCCTTCCTTTTAATGTACCTTTATATATACTAGTGAACCTAACTTCGGGTCTGTATTGGAACTAGTTGTGTCATAGTATTTCTTGTTTACCTGTTGCCCTTTTTCTAGAGATTGTCTGTCTGTCTTATTATTTGAAAGGTTCTTTGCAGTTTCCAAGCTACATAGTCCTGGTAATCATATGTGTGCTTAGGAGGTTTTGCGTCATCTAACAATGAGTTAGGCAGTCTTTTCTGATAACCATAAAGCAAAAAGTGTGGAGTTTCTCCTACCGTCTCATTCACTGTTATTAAAAGTAAACTGAACATCCTCTAAAGCTATATCCCAATCTTCTGTAGTTGGACTAATGATAGTTCGCAGTACATCCAGTATCTTCTTTTTGCCCTTTCTACTGTCCCATTTGAACTCGGCTTATAAGGAGTTATCTCACATTTGTTAATCTAAAAAAAAATCACAAAGCTCCTTTATTACTTACCTAGTAAATTCGGGTGCATTGTCCGACAAAAGTACCTCCGGACACGAGTGTCTTGTGAGTAATCTGGTCTTTAAAGCTTCTGCAACCGAAACAGCAGTTCTATTTCTAACTGGAACAATTTCTATATACCGAGTCAAATAATAAATGAAATCCAGCACATACATATTTTGGAAAGGGCCCCATATGATCCATCTGAACTACCTCAAAGGGGTTTAGATTACTAGGATATTTTTGTAAAGGAGCTCTGATATTTACATGACCTTTGTGCCTATTACAAGTTTGACATTCAGTTACAAATTCTTTTGCTTTTTCACTGCACTTAAGCCAAAAATAATTCCTACTTATTGTTCCCAGAGTCTTTTTGATTCCTGGATGTCCTGCCAACTTGTGGGTATGTGTTATAGCTAATACTTCCTTAGTCAGTGTGGCAGGTACATATAGTCTAGAACAAGCACTCCTATCCTTAGCTTTCTTATATAATATCCCATTTATTAATTCAAAAGTTGACCTAGAATTCTCATCTTGTCACAAATCTCCTATTATTTTCCTGATATTTGCTTGTTTCCCTTGTTCTATTTTTACTCTCTCCAAATCTAAGTCTACAACCTGACAGCTGAAAAAAAGGTGTTAGTCGTGATGATTCTTTCACTATCCATCTGTGCTCTCGATAATCCATCTGCTAAAGTATTAAATTTACCTGGAATGTATCTAAATTCTGGAGTAAACTCTAGTACACTGATAAACCATCGATTAAACTTTAAGTTATTAGTGAAAGCTCTCGTCTGAAATAGATCACAGATGGGTTTATGATCGGTAATTACATTCACTTTGTGTCCTAACAAAATGCGCCAAAATTTTCTCAGGGCCCAATAAATGGCAAAGCATTCCTTTTATGTGGTATTGTAATTTCGTTCAGCCGTATTTAAGACTCTACTTGCATAATGTACTAGCCTCATTCTGGTTTTTGCTTTCTGTAACAAAACTGCTCTTATTCTTATATTTGAAGCATCACATGCTAAGTAAAACTGCTTGCTAAAGTCTGGATGCACTAAGATAGGATCTTGGATTAATTTCTCTTTCAACTTGAAAAGCCTCCTCTTGTTCTGCTTTCCATTCAAACTCTACATCCTTCTTGGTTAGTTCTGTCAATGGTTTAGCTATAGTTTCGAAATCACTCTAAAAAAAGAGTTTACATTAATCTGTAGCGATGAATTCAGAAGTCTTGAAACTGGCTGAAGAATCAGATGTTTCCTTGCTTTAATTGGCCCTATACGTCAATCGTAGGCCGTCTGCCGTCGCTGAATTTCGAGCCTCCGTTAGGTGTGGGGAAGGCTAACGCGATGTTCTAATCGCCGCTGGCATTCTGGGTTGCCACGCTAAACACACGCAGTCTTTCATGCATGTGCGGAATAGTTTTGGTTGTCGTCCTTCGTTTCAGGGGTTAAGATAATTCTCCAACTTCCTCGGCTGCCAAACGGTCCAGAATATACGCCGTCCTTCAAGTAATGTATGTGCAGCTATGACTCGTTGTTCGCCTCGAGTCCGGCAAGTTAAGGTAGGTCCTTAAACCTAGTATACTGAGTAAATTTCTTGGAAGAGAAAGGCCCACTTCTCCCTTTGCGCTTATATATTGTCGTCCTGGGCGTGTCAAGCTGTCCTCAATCACGTGACCATTCCTTGGTTTTCACGCCTCTCCTCGCCTTGGTCTTCTTGAGTAATTATTGAGAAGTGAATAATAAGCCGGGATGTTATGAAAAATTTCACACTAATCAGCACGTTTCTCCTAAACAACCTTCCTAAATGCCCGTTCGCTCTCGTCTCTCTCTCTCTCTGATTCTTTCTGCACCTTAACAATTACTACTAACTACATTTGCCTCTCTATTTCTTATTTACTAATAAAATTCATGAATAAATGCATCAATAATATATATAAACCTTCTGCATATGAAATTTATTCAAATAATTCATTTGTCTGACACAGTAAATGAAGTCTGTAAAGAGATGGAAACACCAGAAGGAGAGAAGAAAATATTACGAATTGCTAAAGCCCGAGACTGCATCTAAAGACCTGACACAGATAAGACAAATAAAAGATAGCAATGATATGGTTCTAGCAGAAGAGAATGAAATTATAAGAAGGTGGGAAACTTATTTTGAAGGACTATTGAATGAGGAGAACCCAAGAATAGTATTTAAAGATGGACTCCCAAACGAGTCAGTTACCATAGGAGTGACTCAAAGAGAAGTAGAACAAGCAGTAAAGAAGATGAAAAATAGTAAAGCTGCAGGACGGGAAAATATACCAGTAGAGGTATGGAAGAGTCTTGGAGAGGAAGGCATAGATAGGTTGTGGCATCTGATGCAGAAGATCTTCAATCAGGAAAAGATGCCAGAGGAATGGAGAAGAATCCTAATCATTCCCATCTATAAGGGGAAGGGAGACATCCAGGAATGTGGCAACTACAAACGCATAAAGTTGATAAGCCATACTATGAAAATATGGGAGAAGATCGTTGAGAAGAAACTTAGATATCAAACAACAATTGGTGAGGGACAATTTGGATTCATGCCTAGAATAGGGACTGTAGAAGCAATATTTGCTTTGAGGACC
>NC_090731.1:126331329-126336329 GCF_036898095.1 Palaemon carinicauda
GAAGGATCTCAACATGTTGAAGACCTTAAGCAGGTGACTGGACGGGATGAACTGGAAAACCTAAGTCTATCCCTTCCATTCCAGAGATATGATGTCTGTCATTTTTATTAGAGGACTTGTTCCCGTCTGGGAGAGAATAGGTCTGCGTCCGTGGACCATTCTAACTCGATCAGCTTGAGCCTAAGCACAGCATCCACTATCACATTGTGGGTCAATTATACATGAACTGCTGACAGGTGCCATCCCTTTAGGGAAGGGATGAATAACTACACCTAGACTGTATGAGACGTTCTCTAGCATCGTCGATTGCAGCGTCACATTATCGCTTTGGAGTCCCAGATCAGCCGTAGGCAGTGTGATCAGCGTGGGGAGAGTTTCCCCCACTCATGAGAGGACCAACATGGTTTTGGGACTTTCGGGCTTTGACCTTTGTTAGGGAAGTGATTAAGGAAGGACCGATACCGGTCTTTTTAGATCTCTTCGAGCGTTTGATGCGTAATTTTCTCCAGACTCTTAAAGCATCTTGTAGCAGTGCTCTTAGCACTAGGTCTGTCTCTATTGCAAACTGGAAAGAGATCAAAGCTCTTCCCTGTTCTCGTTTTGGGAATCAAACTGATTACCAGAGTCTCTTGACTGACCTTGCAATCTCCTTTTACGTTCCCAAAAGAATGGAGAGTTTGTGTGACCACAGGCTTCATTGGTTTTTTTGCCATTGAAACCCTTGAGCTGGAGAGAATCGAGACTTCTTGAAGCTTATCTTGCATGTGCGATGTTCCGTGGACCGGATCATTTCCTTGGATGTTCCTAGACCAGCCAACTCGGGTGCTGCCCACCCCAGCCTCTCGTCCAGGAACATTGTTGCCTGAACCCTTTCTAGGCTTAATTATTGCGTGACTGTGTCTGCAATTTTGTGAAGATATTCATGACTGTGTCTAGTCCGACAAGTATCTTTCCTAGGAAATACGTTACCTTGTGTAACTTGAATCCTAGATAGGAGGGGAGGGGGTGATTGACTGGAATTTGCCAATAGACAACTTTAAGGTCTGGCAAGACTACAAGCACCCCTTTTTGCAACAGGGTCCTTATGTTAAGAAGGATTACCATTTTGAACTCGTTATTTTATTTGGACTTGTTGAGTGGCGACAAGTCCACAATGACTCTGAGTTTTCTTGAGTCCTTCTCGTGAACACCTAACGGCCTTCCCTGGAATTCAAGGGACTATAGTTTCCTTCCCACCTGTATGCTCTACAGCTCTCAGGTCAACTCCTTCAGGAGGGTTTTGGATTATAGGAGGAGTTGAGGAAATGGAGGTGGAGACATCTCTACCTCCCATCTAGTCCCATCTTGATTAGGCCATGGACCGAAGGATCGAAGGTCCAGCAATCCTAAAGGAACTTCCCTCCTACCAGAAGCATCTCTATGCTTCGATTGATCAGTAGGATTTTATTTTTGACCACCTGCCTGTGGCAGCGCGGTCACTGCAACTGTGGGATGTTGTTGAACAGCCCAAAGTAAATTTCCAGACCTTTCCGTCTTCCTCTTAGGTTGGGGACCCACAACCGTGGAAGACTTTCTTTTTGAAAGGATGCCCCACATTTGGAGAAGTCCTACTTTCTCCGTGGTGGCGTTCTTAATCACTTTCCTGACTACCTCGTCTGGGAAGAGGTCTTTACACCAGATGTTGGAAGATATTAGCTTCCTTGTTTCTTGTTTCGCTGTCGCGGTAGTGAACACAAACTCCCTACATGTTCTCCTAGCTTTTATAAAGGCATAAAGGTCTTTTACTAATGTAGCCATAAGTATTTTGGCTAAGACCTTGAGCATGTCTGGGGTATCTTGATGAGTTGAACAGAACTCTATGTAGTTTTGTAGAGATAGGGAGGCTGCAAGTCTCTCCTTTGTCTCTTGATCTTTATGTAAGAGAAACTCGGATAATTTAGGGAGGTTTTCCTTAAATTGTCGACTGGCGACATCCACCTCAAGTCTTCCTACTGAAAATATTGAATGGGCTTCCCCCCAGTTCTTCTTCTGTCTGGGAAAGGCTAGTGACAGATGCTCGCACTCTTCGAGTGCAGGACACGGTCTACCTGCCTCCATTGCCTTGGTGACATATTTAAATGCTTTCTCCGTAAAGGGGAATGAAATTGAAGCAGGAGCAAGAAAGGAAGAGTGCCTGTTACCTGATGTGAATACCTTCGACACCGAGTAACCCGCCTTTTTATGCTACTTGATAGGATAGCCTGTGCTTTATCATGGTCGAGAATCATAACCTCCTTTAATTCCGTTTGTTTTCTTGACATTGGTTCATACTTCAGTCGAACGAAACAGTTAGGGAAACCATCAAAGCTTGGCCAAAACTGGATTTTGTCCAAAGGAACAGCATCCATCTTCTCCGAGATGTAGAGTTTGCCGTTTAAAATCGGCCTCAGCTCCGCAAGTGGAGCTTTACGAGGCTCTACCTTGCCTTTCGCTTCCTGCTTTTCATCCTGTTTGCGCAAGTTTTCTATCAGATTCTCCACTTGGGCCGATAACTGGTCCATTCCATCTAATAGAGGAATAGAAGGTGGAGATATCGATGTCGCTGGCTCTAGAGCCGGCATAGACGGAAACAATTCCAACCCGACATTCCTCCCTTCTTCCCATGGGCACTTTCTGCCCTACTTCCCAAAGGCTATCTGGCCGTTGGGAGATGTACCTTGTGTCTAGGGTACCACTATTTCCTTATTTGTTGGAAATAGTATCCTACGCATCCTGTCATTAGGCAGGTAAGGTCCCGGAGAGATTTTCTGGAAGCCTCTCACCCAGTTGTTTAATTTGTAACTAGCTACATCCCTTGTCTCTATCGACTTAGGATTCTCGAAGCTCTCGGACATTAAGGTTCGACATACCTTGCAAGACTGCGGGTTCCAATAATGTAAGGGTTCGAAAATAATATTGCAGGGGGCATGAAACCTGCTTGCATTATGACCATACAAACACTTAACCTTGGTTTTGCAAAAGACTGCAACACATGACATCTGGTGTTCCTCCTGTAAAGAAAGGAAAACAGAATGAGTATACGATTGATTATTTCACTGATAAACAATATATCAAAATCGTCTTTTAACAAAATAGCTTAGGAGAGCAAGCTATAAAGGGATAGTAGGCGACACATACTTGTGTATCCTTTGCAAGCAAATGGTGTTATCTCCCATCATTGGTAAATGTGAGGAGATTCCCTTATCAAGGGAACTCCATCTAAAAGGGTTCTCACCCCTAGGGGTTGAGAAGTGTATAATTCACTATCTTTTTTTTTTCTCTCTTAACACTGTGGGGTAAGGATGACTGATTTCTCAACCAGCATAATGAAGAAACACTATTGATTCACCTTCAATATAAGAGCGGCACCAGCAGAGGTCGCACAATGGTACGCAAGATATGTTAGAAATAACTACTGTATAATCGTACTGTAGTTTTCTATTTGCAGTATATACCATATTGCAAGTTACTGGCTACTCTATAACTATGCATAGTATTATCCAGCTAGTGTTCTGCCTTTATGGCAAGCATCTGACTGCACGGTCAAGCTGGCATGACGCCTACTGGACTGGGGAAAAATAAAGACATATATTTGTGTATCCCACCCAACCTATTTGCTGTGGCCTCCCTTACAATATAAAATCTAAGAGTTTCGTGATCAGGGAGACTCAAGGATAAGGGTTCTGCCCTTTAAGGGTTAGGAGTGTAATCTCCAGCCCTTAAAAATTTTTATATTGCAGGGTAATCTGAAAACTTATTTCTAATCAGAATATTGAAGAAATTATATTCTTTCAATATGAGATTGGGTTCAACAAATACTTGGGTAGGGATACTCGACATTTATTGGAAATTACTACCAGTATAATATATACAGTAGCTTTCTATCTGCACTATATCCTCTACTACAAATATACTGACTACCTGTATAAACATATACTGTAGTTCAGCCGGCATGTCGTCGGCATAGCTAGCTCTTGCCGGCACATCCAGCTTGCTAGCTAAAAGAGAGAGAGATAGCATGGAGAAAAGGCTACCTAATACCGTGTATGTATACAGTAAATAAGGATGTAAAAGTCTAACTTTACTACCTTTCTCCAAAAATAAGGTTCAAATGGAAGGGGAGAGTATAACATTCAAGCTTCCATCCAGCTACAGTACTGTCGCCGGCAAGGTCCCGCCTATACACTAGTACCAGTACAGTGGGCGTGCTGCCGGTTGAGTCAGCACCAATCTGTGCCGGTCTGGCCGGCAGCACCCCGGCAACAGAAGCTGTGGCTAGCAGTCCAAGGAAGAACTGAAGAAACTTGGTGACAGAAGGGACTTCCCACTCACAGTCAACATGGCCACCAGCCGCCGGCCGGCAGCCATGGCATGACTGCCGGCTGGCAGCAGCCATGACTGCCGGCCGGCAACTGTCATGGCTGCAGGCCAGCAGTTGTCATGACTGCCGGCCGTCAGTTGCCATAACTACCGGCCGGCAGCTGTCATGGCTGCCTGCCACTGATATAGCTACTGGCAGCCGGACAACGGCTGTAGAGAGGGAGTCTGGTCGGCCCGGCAACTCACCGGCAATGGTAAGGTTGTAGGAAGCCGCCAACATAAAGGGATAGAGGGGGAGGGAAAAGAGGGTCCTGTATAAGGTATGGAAGGAGCCAGCCGTAGAGCCTGTCCTACCTCACCTAACGAAACTCCGTTCCTGTATTTGAACTATCCCATGTGGCTAAAGAATTCTATTCCCTAGCCTAGGGTTAGACTAATACAATAAAGAGGCTGGTAGCACCCTCGCTGCCACCTCTAAACAATAAAGGAACTGGGTTCTAGTGCCGGTGTCCCATAAGCAGTGAGTGAATTCTATTCTTCAGCTTAGGGTCTGCCGGCACAGGACTAGTTTTCTAGGCCACAGGGAGAAGGTATCATATCGTACAGACCCTTCAGGTGTGACCTAGGGAGGTTTAGCCTCCTATGTCGGCAGCTTATCCTAG
>NC_090731.1:126343829-126346329 GCF_036898095.1 Palaemon carinicauda
GAGAGAGAGAGAGAGAGAGAGAGAGAGAGAGTCTTAGAAAAATGCTTATCTAATTATCTGCCTATCGGGAAAATGAACAGAGTATGACAAACCACAATATATGTCCCTTACAGACTATGAAAAAGCTTTTGATGCTGTCAAAACTTCAGCAGTAATGAAAGCCATTCAAAGACAGGAAATAAATTAATATTATGCTAGAATCCTTAAACATATCTATACATTAAGCATAACAAATATAAAGCTACATAATGATAGTGAGAAAATCACAATTAAGTTCTAAAGAGGTTAAACAGGGAGACTTCATATATCCTGAATTATTCACACTATGCCTAGAAGATGTTTTTTAAGAATTCCGATTTGGAAACGCTATGAGTTAATATTAATGGAGAATACCTTAACAACTTAAGGTTGGCAGATGGCATAGTTCTGTTTAAGGAATCATAGGAGCAATTGCAAAATATGATAGAAGATTTGAATAGAATGTAAAACTGAAAATGAATATGAGTACAACTAAGATAATATACAATGAAAATATCAGTGACAACAAATAATGTTTATGGGCAAGTAACCAGAGATTAATAATGACTATGCATATTTAGAATAAACTATTATTGTTCCTTCAGGACAGGAAGGAGAATTTGAAAGAAGAATAAGGTAGAAAAGGAGAATTTCTGGAAATGTAAATGATATTAGGAAAGTATAAGTCCAGTATGTCTAAAAGGAAAAGTAGTTAATCAAATAATCCTACATGTTTTAACTTGTACATCATAAACCTGGAGCTTTACTAAAGCCTCATAATATTAGCTGATTACAACTCTAAAAACTATGGAAATAATCATGATGGGAATACCCCCATGGCACAGAAAAAGAACATGAATACGAGCGGAAACTAAAGTAAAGAATATGGTTACAACATACAATTAAAAGAAATGGATATGGGCCTGTCATATAATAAGATTGACAGATAATATATGAACATTAGGAATGAATGAATTGGTCCATAGAGATTGCAGGTGGAGAAGGAGAAGAAAGAGAGGACGCTGGATTGACGAGCTGAAAATATGCGGAAATATGTAGGCCTAGAAAGATCATAAATATACAGTTGTGTAAGGACGTCTGAGACGGTTGTCCTGCTGATAATATAAATATATATATATATATATATATATATATATATATATATATATATATATATATATATATATATATATATATATATATATATATATATATATGTGTGTGTGTGTGTGTGTGTGTGTGTGTGTGTGTGTGTGTGTGTGTGTGTGTGGGTGTGTGTGGCTACTATATGAAGTTATTCTAAGAACAGAAAGTAGGACTTTGTAAAAAGCAGTGGAGAGTAATAGTGCCCCAGATAATCTGTAAACCTGGTAGGGAAAACTAACGCTCTTCATAAATCCATAAAGGTTTTCTTAAGAAAACATTTACTGAAAATCTTGAGTTTCTTTTTTTCTTTTTTTTTTTTTTTTTGGTAGGGGTGGGGGATATTGATCCTTGGTGACGCACCTGATCATTGCCACTTTAGACTCAATAAGTTATTATTCATAAGCTAAAATAATAAAAAGTCCCACCTAGAGCTCCAATCTGTCAATTGTCCATAAACATCACAAAACATCATATATTCCACATTTTGTAAAACAAAAAGCCTGCAACATCATCAAGCATGAGGTGTTTGCCCTGGAAAGAGTAGGACAGCTGTAGACGTGGAGACTCACGTAGCATATTTCAATATGAAAACTTCTACTTACAACAAATTCTGACCGTCTCTATGCACATTGATAGTTTTCAATGACAACGATAAATTTGTTTTTAACGATTAGGCAATTTGACTCAAGGGTCCATATCCAAAGCATTGTAATATATATCCTCTTTTTATATATAATTATCTTTTAATCTTCTTTTCCTTCTTCACTCAGTATTCTGTCCTCACACATTATGTTCAGCTTTTTTCGAAGACTGAAAAGTCTTCCATTTTAGACATCTTTAACTAATGACCGAAACTCTAATTAAAACTTTAAGAGTGTAAGTGAAGTCTAAAAAAGTCTTACCGTAGACTCAGACACTACATTTCTTTTCCCCTGCAGTATATATTTTTCTTCATGTTTCATATATTTTATCTTGATTTAACACGATTCAGAAATAAAATCTATAATTTCTAGGAAAAGTGACAAATTAAATAAATAATGGTAAAATTATATAATAATAGAATAATCACCTTATAAGTAGTATGACATATCACCACCATCTTCTTTAAAGATAGAGGTGTGATTCATACTTCCATTTTCGTAAGGATGTGTAAATAATAGGCTTGCAATAGTAATAAAGAACTTTTGAAAGGATTGCCTCACTATTTATGAATGACAAATTTAAGATCACGAACGAGAGGTGTAGCAAGAGTTACTGACGTGTAAGAATAGTGAGTGAATATAAAAAAATTAAATTATATATAAAAAATTGAGATGTGGAAGGGTTCAAGGCCAGT
>NC_090731.1:126353829-126376329 GCF_036898095.1 Palaemon carinicauda
GACTACGAAAAAATTTATCTAATGCAGAAAAACTGCAATACAACTAACATAGATATCAACAGTCCTCTTTTCTTTGCTAACAAAAAGAATTACTTCTGCCATAACACAAAATGAAAACGAGACACGCCCACTGCATGTTGATGCTGGTGACCTATGAAGCCTATAGATCGAGTTCTTGTCAGCCAGGCACTTTATAAACTAATGGAATTTCTCTGTTGACAAAGAGCTTCTAGTCGAGTAATTTTAGGACTATCGACCTAACAAATCTGTAGGAAGTTGAAAACTGGAGCAATTACACATTGACCACGGCTCATTATAAATATCAAAAGTCCTTGTGGATTGAAGTTTTGCTCTAGCTGCCATATTCGATAAATATCGGTCGTTTTTTTTTTATATATTTTTGTATTTATGCTGGATTTAAGATTGTTTTTCCCTTTATCTTCAAATCTGCAAAATAAGCTTTCTTGTCGGATGAAAAAAAAAAAATAAAAATCTATAGTAATATCTCTCTTTTCCTTCCTATGTTTGAATGCAAAACAGTAAGTATTACGATGTTATATGAAGATTAATAAATGTTTAGAAACTAATATACATATTTGTAAAGTTATCAGCTTCATTAAATATTTTCTGCCCTTATTTCCGTGTTGATATGAAATTCATATATTATATCAAAAGAATAACAGACAATATCCATTTTAAATGGAATAAAAAAATTTCGATTCAGTCTTCTTTATGCAATACCAAGTTAAATCCTTTTTTCTGATTTTCCAGAAAACACTTATCTACCAGATCACGTCATAGTATCTAGTGATAAATAATCACGCATATTTTTTTAAATGTTTGGAAATATTCTGATAATATTGAAAAATAGTAATGATAATGATCATCTGCAGAGGTAAAATCAATCCATTATCATTTTCTTCTTTTTTACGCAATACTTAAATTATATATTTTATAATTTTCCAGAAATATAGAAGATTATAATTACATCACATAACATAATGAATAGCTTCTAATGGTACATTATCTCATGAATATGAAAAGTGTTAAACACATTTTCAGGCAGGTTATTTTACAATTTTCCTGATCAGTACTCTGGTTCTTCTAAAAAACAATTCAACCGAGTTTTTAAAATTAGTACCTGGACATTTCACAAATTGCTGAACAGTCCATACCAAATTGTGCACACTTGCACCTATTGTTGCAGGTAACTTTACAATTTCATGAAATAAGATTTAGGAGTTTCAAATGAACTGCTTTTATGGTACTGGTGATAGGTTCCAGTGATATCTTATCATTGACCAACCCCATTTTGTTGGATCCAGACTATTTTTAAGCTATTCCTGTACTTGCATATACATCCTGTAGGCGTGTTGCTCTGCTTAGGGGCAAAATGGCAATTTGAACATATCTACTTAATTTATTTTTTACGATAATTCTACTGCACATGAAACATCTGATCTTATTTGTTGACTTTTATTTAGACCTATACCATTGAAAAAATACTTTTCACATGTGTCTTTTACAGCAACCCTGCCGTTATCCATCTGACTGGATATTCTTATTTATTTTGTAGAAGCGTGAGAACTCTAAATTTAGCTCTTTATTTTTTTTTTCCTTCCTTTCGGTTTTTTTTTTACTACGTAGAAGTCGTGTCGGACCTAATCATAGCATTAAAAAAAAACAATATGTCTCAGATTCCACCAATCTGATTTTTTTCTTTCTAGGCGTTGCACAGTTTGTGAGTACTACCTGATTTTCCTGGTTGAAGATAATAAATGTCAATATCTATAATAGCTAAAGCAGTTAAAAGCACAGGCAAACTAGTATCTGGTCCCACAATAAGTGTTACATATTTTTTTTTTTTTTTTTTTTTTGTGTGTTATCGGGATTAAGAGTGGCTTGGATAATAACAGTATCTGCATCACTTTCAGTTTGTAGAGCTGATTATCGTTTCTTTTTTAATTTTAAGCATACAAGCATCAATTACAGAATATTTATTTCTTATATTTGTTAGGAAATATGTTAGTGGAATAGTAGCTGTTATGATTTCATCAAAAATTAAGCTTCAAGAACTTCTTTTTGCTTCTTGTCGCTTTTGCTCATCTGTTTTAATAATATTTGTCTCTGAATACTCATAAAAAACTACACTGTAGCGCTTTCCATAATGTAAAGAGTTTTAGCTTACATACAAATCCAGTACGTGACCAAATGTTGCTGGTTTTGGCCAAGGAACAGTGTGAAGCAGAATTCTGTAATCTAAATCTCACATGTTTTAGAAATTTACAATAAAGTATCTTTCTGGGAGCAAAAGACATTCAAAAAAGAAAACTTCTATTTCCGTTTTACTAACACCAAGACATAACAATATCATACATATTTATTGTGCCTGATGTTAGTTTACACAATGGAATGACTTTCCTTTTATGTTGCTCAGGGAACATCAGGAAAATTACTTCCCGTAAATGAAGTAATTGCGTTTGTTCCTATTCTCATTACTTTATCACATTTTATCGTTTGATCTGCTTCCATCCCATTTGAGATATTAACTAATTACCCTCTCGGCTGACGAAGTGAACTATGTTCTTTTAGCTACCTGACAAACTTGTTGAGATCATCATTATGTCTTGATATCCTTCATTTCTAATATTTTGTGTATATCAGAATTTTTCTTTATACCCAGTAAACTCTGATAAAGCTATAAAAATCTCAAAACCAATTGAGGCTGAGGACACCCACCCAAGTAGAGTTGAAGATTTAATAGAGAATTCGTTAGCATGAACACTCTTTGAGAGGGGAGGGATTCTGAGACAGGTATCGTATGTGTACAAGCTGTACAGTAACTTTAAAAAAGGAAGCATATAGCTAAACATGGACAACCAAATTTAGGCATAATCCTTGATATATAACAGGAAATATGAATCACGAAGAAAGCACGGGTTATTGTTAAGGAGAAAATTGTATGCTATTCGTAAAGAATTGAAACTGATCATCTAAGACCAGATATTGGACAATAAAATTTTTGTAATTTTTCCATACCAAATACAATGGATGTTTTTTCTTTTGTCAACTCTACCTACAAAATATGTCAAGCCCACGAATTTTAATCAGATTTTAGTAGAGGCATAAAGATGAATATTTCCAATGTCTCTAAAACAAGATAATTGGAAAGAATATTTTTGGCCGTGAATTTTATATAGTATCTGAGAAGGTAAACAATCTTGCAATTGATAAACAAGTAAACACACAGGATATATTAATGTAATGTGTTTAGTTGTTTATCAATACAAATATGACATTTATGTTTTCATCACGCCTTAAATATTGTTTTTTTTTTTTTTTTTTTTTTTTTTTTTTTTTTTTTTTTTTTTTTTTTTCTTTTGGTAAAAACTAAATCAAGGAATCAAGAAATCTGGCAGGCTTCTAAACAATGACTATTTTCAGCCAACAAAAGAATCAATATGATAGATTATCTCATGTCTCTTATATTTCCGTTCTCTCTTCCAACATTTTGCTTCAATTCCAATTCCATATTAAGCCGAAGATTTGATTGCAATCCTCATTATCCTAAAGGAAAACTTCATGAAAGGGAGGTCTGAATGTAAGAGGTCATAATCTGTAAAATAACTAACGAAAAAATATAGGATTTTTTTTTTTATTATTAAATTTCATATATACATAAACACACCCAAACACAAACACACACATACACACACACACCCACACACACACACACACACACATATATATATATATATATATATATATATATATATATATATATATATATATATATATATATAGTGATAATTATAAATCATTTATTAGAGATGGTAACATTTTGGAACTTCATTAAAATCAAAGGAGTTCCAAAATGAAATGGAGAAGTGTCAAATAAAGCATATTAGAATCTCTTTATATTTGGCTTGGGTGGGAGCTGCTTGGGAGAGGCTAATTAGAGGCTTGAAAGGTTGCCTTTGTAAGGTCATTGGAAGGGCAAGATTAACTTATTTTGAATTAATGACCACACTTTCAAATGTAAAACTAGCTGTAAATTCAAGACCCCTGACTTATAGAAATAGTACTCCTAGCCTTGAATTCATTACTCCAAATTCATTCTTGAGACATTATAGTAATTCATCTCTTGTTTTGAGGAAGAATGAGGAGGATGTATGACGGGGTGAACAGGATTCCTCCACATTGGATAAAGCTCTTAACGCCCAAGGGGAAATATTGAACAACTTTAAAACCATGTGGTATGAAAATTACTTGTTAAGTCTCCGGGGACACTGTAGAAACGTGTACCAAAAAAAATGGGAGAATAGAATAAAAGTGGGGGATATTGTGCTAATTAAAGCAATAAATAAAGCAAGACCTTTTTTGGATGATGGGTAGAGTGTTGGAACTTGTATTTGGTTTTGATAATAAAGTAAGAACTGTCAAAATTAAGCAAGGAAATGGAGCAATTGAATATCATTCCATATCCAATCTGTATCCAATGGAAATATCTATAAGTCATGCAGCAACTCCGGCCCAGAAGAATTTGAATGGAAACTGTGATAATGAGGTAGTGGCTACACCATAAGAACAAAACGAGAGTAATAACAGTAGGTCATTTCACTCTAACCCGTCGAGTAGACCCAAAAGGGAAGCTACAGATAGATTTCTTAAAATGATGAGGGATAGTATTGATGACTTATAAGGCAATGTATATATTTGTAAATATTGATAATAAATAAGTAGTATTAATAAATATTCAAAATTAAAATGCTACACTGTTGCAGTTAGGATTTAAAAAGTAATATTAATATATATTCATAATTATAATGCTACACTGTTGCAGTGAGGATTTAAAATGCTACTCTTACTTCTTTTAAGAAGTGAGAGAGGATAAGAAATAGTTATCCATAAATTGTGACTACCATTAATAAATGTTAATATATTAGTAAGTAATTATAAGGTAAGTACTTTAGGTTCATTGCAATAGTCTATATTGCAATCCTCTAAAGGGGATGTGTTGTAAAATAAAATATATTTCAGAGTTAGCATGGAAATGTGTGTCGAACTTGTTTAGTAAATAATAGAGGCGAAATTCTAATCAAATTAGGTATTGTAAAGTATATTTTGTTCTTTCTAAATTAAATAAATAAATGATAAATAAGCAATAATGGTTGAATATTAGAAATAATAGTATCAATAAATAATATAAATATTTGAAAGATGCTGTGAATTGAATTAATATTAGAGTTGTACGGTCGTAAATAATTGATTGTAACCGTTTAGCTCTTCCAAATAATTAGTTCAGTAGTGTGCAGTAGCGTGGAAAAAATAAAATGGGGAGAATATTTTTCCCTCAGAGTCAGTTGTATTCCAAACTCCACTAGAAAGGCAGTGCTCTCTCTCTCTCTCTCTCTCTCTCTCTCTCTCTCTCTCTCTCTCTCTCTCTCTCTCTCTCTCTCTCTCTCTCTCTCTCTCTCTCTCTCTCTCTCTCTACGGTTTAATTGATTTAAACTACAAGAAGGAACCATACTTCATATATTCCAAGGAGCCACCAATTTGGAAAGTCAAATTTGCTAAGTATATTTTCTATTTTTGTTAACATGTAATAGAGAATAGAATCTATGCGTCTTTGAAACCTTAGCTCAAACAGGTTGGTTTCTGAAGTTTAGTTCTAAAATTGGTTCATTTTGTTATTTACGATTATTTTCTTTTAGTATATATATATATATATATATATATATATATATATATATATATATATATATATATATATATATATATATATATATATATATATATATATAGATAGATAGATATTAATGAAAATCAATACAATATCGTGCTCAAATGAGATAAATTTCTACCTCTTACTAAGCTCGAACCATAGCCCCTCAAAAGAAAGGCAAGGTCACTACCAATCATGCACCAAGAGGCTCTAAAAGAAGTCGGAACTTAAGAGCTAACTCCATAACAGGATTTACCTGGTGAGATATCAGTCGCATGCCACCGAGTTTTCCCCCGACTTCCCGACCCACCAGGTGATATAGTTGATTGTTTCTAATTCGAAATATCCCTGATGAGTCAATATGGATGAAAATCAACAAAATGTCGAGCTCAAATAGAAGTAAATTTGTACCACATACTGTCATCAAATCATAGCCCTTTAAATGAAAGATGGTCACTACCGATCATGCCACCAGAGGCTCTGAAAAAAAAAAAAGTTAGAACCTAAGTGCTAACTGTATATCAGGATTGACCTTGTGAAATATCAGTCTCATACCAGCAAAGGATGAGAAGTTTACTTTGGCAGCATGGGCAGATGAGTTGTGGTTTGTGATTGACATCATTGTAGGATACGGCAGATGAAGTGGTGAGCCGGGAGGCAGGCTGGGTGTTAGAGGCACTCATGAATCACTTGTGTGAAATACCTTAGAGAGAGTAGAATTGCGTACTGCAAATAACCAGTTTTATTTTAAGAGTGAAAAAAAACCAATATATATTCCCCAAGGGGTAACAATGTGAAATTTCCATTTGTATATTCTACGACTTTTGTTATTTGAGTTAAGTGTTGCTTGCAGCTTGAAAGACGTTACAGTTAAAGAGGTGCCTAAGGTTGACATTGCCGTAGAAATTGACAACATAATAACAGTAATGATAATTGAGCCAAAATTAGCATGTGCTATACTCAAAGGCTTTTATCCTATAGGTTGATTGGAGTCCGAAGGTGTTAACAATGCACGTTGTGTAGAAACAACAAAAAAGCACCTTCTTCCTTTATATGCTTATTACTTCTTGCACGCTCATTACAGGTTCTTCGCTTTTTAACGTCAGCTCAAACACTAAGCTTTATAAACAACTGGAACGATCCTTCTGCCGATTATATCATTTCATGTTAGTATTTCTCTCTCTCTCTCTCTCTCTCTCTCTCTCTCTCTCTCTCTCTCTCTCTCTCTCTCTCTCTCTCTCTCTCTCTCACACACACATACATACACAAACACATATGTACCAAGAAAACTATGTATTTATTTATTTTCACTACAAAATAGAAGTGTTTCGAACAATAATTGACTTGAAAATCAAATTTTATATAATATAATATATACCTAACCAAAAAGCATGACCATATTCTACCATTAAAAAATAACTTTTTTATACGTCCTCTTGTACACCATTTTAATGGCGGAATGTAGCTCAGACATCAGTAGGCAGAACTTAATGACATAATATTGTAATTCCGTATGTATTACTTTTTTTTGTGTGAAATTTAACTATTTTATCAGAGAACGCAAGTATACTCTAACACTATTTTATTTTTAAAACAATTTATTCCCAATATTCTATGGTAAGAAATATAACAGTACTGCAGTTGGTTGGGTTTCCATGAACTGAAGAATACTTATCATGGATTCAGAGTATTGCTGTTCACTCTCAATGTCTTTAGCGAATTTAGCTGTAAAGATTCATAATATCATCATAATATAGCATATCCGTACTTAATAGGGCCATTTCCACTAGATCATCATAATATAGCATATCCGTACTTAATAGGGCCATTTCCACTAGATCATCATAATATAGCATATCCGTACTTAATAGGGCCATTTCCACTAGATCCATACTCAAAGAGGCTCCCTAACTGCACGTACTGCACGCATTCTCGGGTTATCCCCATGGGTTACACTTCTACTGCCCATTATTACTATTGTAAACAGGCAATATTTCCAAACAAACGGCCTTCTCTGTAATATCTTCAAAGGTGTCTTAAACCGCATTCAGAAGAATGGTCTAGTCTTCCACACGATAATGCAAGGATCTTATTACTTCGAGCGTGTGAAAAGAGCTGTTTATAAAAAAATAATGTTATTTCAAAACTGCTATTGTTGGCGGGGTAGGGACGTTACTGTTGCTCCTTCCTAAACATAGTTCATAAGCTTTGCAAGCAGCTTTTGTTTCAAGCTACTTCGATGTACGGCTCAAAACTTTCACCAAACAAAAAAATTTATAAATAGATATAAAATACTCAAAAAGCTGCTCACGAATTACGTAATTCTTAACTTATTCTTATCAGTTTTGTACATCCCGTATTTATGTTTTTTGTATCCCACGATATTTTTTGCTCGTTTTTATCGTCTGACCAAACTGATAGGAGATGCGTGAAAAAAAAAAAATTTCCTCCGACAATTTATCCAATTGTCAATTCACCCTGCAACCCTTGAACAAATATCAAACAGTAGGACATTACAGTTAAGAATGTATCTATTATCAAAGTTATCATTATGCTATTAGCACTACTTTGTAAGATCTGATAAGACAATATATATGAATTATAATTGAAATAAAAAGATATTACTGCAATATAGGTACACATTTCTCTGCAATAAACCATTAATATGTGTGTAAACTTCCATTTATTATTTATTTCATGAAACCACACAAATATGTTTAATGAGCTTGACAAACTCTTTACATTTGAAAGATATTTGATCTCATTTTCTTGGCCTGATTACTTAGAGCTATAGCTATAATGAGACAATACGTTCATACTTTCCTACACCAAATAAAAAAAAAAACCTATTTGTAATTATTTCCATGGTTTTATCATATTTCTATTCTCACAAACGTATAAAATTTTTGAATTTTCACCTTTTTTATCCTTCAATTTATTGTTTTCCTTAACCATAACTGGTTTAATTGTACTATTAAATCGAGGATTCATTCTGCTTCATTGTAATGACATAAGCATTCCTTTTCTATTGCTGGTTACAGTACACTTCCATCTTTGACTTTTGACCTTTTATCTATTGTTTTGCGTGTGATCCCTCTTATATCATTCACTGGATAAATCCTATTGGATCCCTCTATTTTTGCATTTTCATTCCAAGACTGTTTATAGAATCACTTTTTAATACAGACAAAAATGGAAAAGGTAAACTGGTTCTACCATATGTTCAACATAGGCCTAATGGAATCACGAAGACAAACGGAACGGAAAATTAGTGAGTTCTCAGTCCGAGGAAAACGATAGACCTGTCTCTCGACCGGCAGAAAATTACTTGGCTCAAGTGGAATGGAAATAGGGACAGAGATTTCTGTAGCTATCAGTTGAAACGAAGAGACAGGCAATAAGATGAACAATCTTATCTGTTTTCATTTCACTCATTCTAATGTTTATAACTTCGTTTTTCTCTTTCCATTTTGTGTTATCAGTATAATTTAATTTCAATATTATGTAGTTTACGTGATGTTCCTGTTTTTTTTTTTTTTATGGAAAACATTTCAACGCTTTAGGTTTCTTAGTGATATTTTAAGAGTTTAAGAATATTTTCCGCTTTACCTACACTCTTGGTTCTATTTTTAAACTGTTTGCTTAATATTTAACTCTGAAACATCAAAAGTATGGTATCACATGATTGATGTAATATTTTAGTTTGATTTAGGTTGACTACCTTACTCTCAAGAATTTCTCAAAATACATAAGCATATGTTGTCATTACTGCCTTTACTGGATGGCTTTCTAATTTCCCACTACCAAGTTATTATATTTTTATGTGATGGTCTATGCATCTATGGGGTGTTATTCCACAACCAGTGGGGTATGAACTAATTTTTTGGCCATTAGTAAAAACTAAAACCGTTTACAGATATTTACGTATCATGGTAACACTGTCATTAACTGCTTTTACTCTCCTTGGGTCAGTAAAAAAGATGGAAAATCAAATAAAAATATTGGTGATTTGCAAGTTTGTCTTATGAAAGCGTACTTTAGAAATCAAAGAAACGTTTGCAGTGAGACACTCAGTGTTGAGATTGTTTAGTCTTGTGGATATAGCGGGTTACATAGAAAATTTGGAAATAGAGAAAAGATCCTGACCAGGCTTCTTTCATATTACTTGACCATAAATTGTAAATAAGCAAATGAATATACAAGATACATGTGGACTGGGATTTGCTTTCCCCACCATCAAAACAGATAAAGAATAAATACATAACTTACAATCTACACTGAAGGACTATGATACCTTGGCTGAAAACTATGTCAATAATGGCTGATATTCAAAAGAAAAACTGAACACAATAACTCTTATTTGCGTGTAATGCCTCTTACTGCTATTTTTCAAATCGTTCATGTTGATAAAAAAAAATACTCGTGGCTACAATTTTATCTGTCAAATATATATTTGTAAGATATTTCTTTCTGCAGAGCGTTGTGGCCGCTATTCTTCTGTATTTTAGATTTCTATGAAATACCACAAACTATCGGGAGCCCTGGCCAATAATTCTCTTACCTAATCTTTATAGTGAAAAATTACGAAAAATATAGACAGCGCCTTCGTTATCTCCGTTCTATATTCTCATGCTTAAGGGTTGAACCAAAATCGTCTTGAAAACTCTAATTCACTTGCAAATAAAGTGCAAACCAATTAAAGACTTTTTACAACAAAAACATAACTATCTTGTACTTAATAAAAACAGTAAAAAAGAAGGGCTTTGCGTTTACTCTAGGTATGGCCAAATGTTTACTGATTCTTTGCCCCCACCCAATTTGGATTCAGAAAATATCTCTTAAAATCTTCTTGCATCATGTGTAATACGTTAAACACTCATGTATTTTTTTTTCTCTAAATAAGATGGAGTGAGCTATTTCGTTTAAATTTTTCAGAGAAGTTTTTTATGTCCTCTTATCTTATTGTTCCATTGTCTTTCTTTTGGGTATCATTGATTTCTCGTCTATGAAAACTCTTCACTATGCTCGTATATCAAAGGAGCCTATGTGTAAGGAATTGCCCACCCTAACTACCAACTTAAATTAACAATTAACTCCATATTAGGATCAGTGTTCGCTGAATATTCTCTGAATAATATTCATATCCTCAGTAAGTTCTTCCTTCATCACATCCTCACGGAAATATTTACCATTTTCACATAAGATTCTATACAAAAACATGAAAATATGTTTACATTAGAGTTAGGGGTAGTTGTTAAGTGAAAAGACTCGAGGGAAGGTAATGTATAGCTACTTGGTGACTGGGGTGGCATTTTAAGATTAGAATGGTTGTTTGCTTGCTTACATAAACATGATTACGAATGGAGGACAATTCTTTTTTTTTATTCAGTGTATATCCGTTACGATGACTGACACCTCTATAATAATCAATGCTGACCTTCAAGAGACGGTTAAACTACCGACATAAGTTCCCAAATTACATGTGGAACAATTATAGAAATAAACAATTGAAGACCACATGAATTCCTCAAGGGTTTTATTCAATTTCAACAAGTTTTCTATGGATAATGAATTCTTAAAAACAAACTTATTTAACGAAGTGATATAAGTCGCTAAGTGCCTTTCAAAGTCAATATTCAATATTTTTAGAATTACATGTAAATATTAATGAAATGTACATTATCTTCTTAGAGACATTTAATATAGTCGCTTTTGGTCTGAATATACTATCTAAAATATGTATAGTCGGTATTTAAAAAGGGGAGTTGAGTAACAGTTATTAATTAAATATAATTTTGAAAATTAAATTTTATCATAGAACCTGAGCCAATCTGATGAGAGATTAAAAGCCGTAAAAGGTATTGTGTAACTGGACTCTAGTTTAAAAGAAAGCGGACACTGAATGACGATATTTAATCAGAGTCAGGTAAAAGTCTTCTGTCAAAAACTAATACCAAAAGATTTTTATCAAGGAGAAATCAAAATATCCAACAATGAAAGTTTATTACTATGCTCATCCAAGGTAAACTAGAATCATCGATGATTAAACTCTAGAAGAATCATCTGAACCATGCTATCTTTCTCTACTGCATGATGAGTAACATTACTCATTACTTTATCTGTCATCATTAAATGGTAGGGATTTTTTACACTTTTTATATCCAATAATGAGATATATAATTTCACGAAAGCTTCATGATCTGTTGGAGACATGCAGTTCAAAATGCTGAAGTTTCTGCTTTGGTTTGCCTCGCTTATATATATATATATATATATATATATATATATATATATATATATATATATATATATATATATATATATATATATATACATATATATATATATATATATATATATATATATATGTATATATATATATATATATATATATATATATATATACATATATATATATATATATATATATATATATATATATATATATATATATATATATATATATATATATATATATATATATATATATATATACACATTATATATGTACATTATATATATATGTATATATATATATATATATATATATATATATATATACATTATATATGTACATTATATATATATATATATATATATATATATAGATAGATAGATAGATAGATAGATAGATAGATAGATAGATATAGATGTATAAGTAAGTCACACGTATTTTCTAAAAATAATTCTCTAAGACCTAAGTTATGATTATTTAAATGTCATGTACTTTTACCTTGGCAACGATTCAAACCTTTGAGCTAAATAGATATAAATGTAAAAAGTTGTCTTGATCCTTTGGCTATTATGAACTGAATGCAGAAAATCAACGGCAAAAACTTATTTATGAGTTAGTGATCATAGAGAACTCAAAGTATCAGAGAAATTAAATAATCGGTGAACTTAGAAGCATAGAAATAATTTATCATTTCTATTTATGCATTTAGGATGAGATTGTTGCCCATTTGCTATATTTTTCTTTTCGGCGTAATACATGTAAATATAATTTTTCATTCAGGATATCTAATAATACATAATATGTATAATGATGACGTTATGGAGAAGAAGGAATATCTTTTTTATTTCATACTTGGTGATAAGATGTTTCCCTTATATCATTGACGAAAGCGGAGAAAAGTTATTTTTTTAATACCACGAGGCGAAGATTTTTTTTTTTTTATCCTATGCTACTGAAAATTTATGACAAGTTGCCTTCTCTTATCTTTGGCCGAAGCTGATGAAAAATCGTTCTTTTTAAACCTGGCAAAAATCCACGAAAGGTTCTTTCGCTCTTTTCCACAGGTCAATTTCCGTCACTGCTAGCATATCAGCGCTCTTCTAATACTAGCTGGTATTGTTCTGAGAACATATAACGGTCTTTTGTGTCCTTCCGATTGTTTTGTAATGAAATAACATATGTGTAAAGAGAAACTATATCATATGATTATGGTATTTGGATTGTTACATTTTAGCATTTGATATATTATTTGATTGTAATGATTCCTAATTAGATAATTTAGAGAAATATAAATATATTTATGTAAGCACTGTATAATCTAACTGTCAACAAAATTACAAACTTTAGTATTCTCTCTCTCTCTCTCTCTCTCTCTCTCTCTCTCTCTCTCTCTCTCTCTCTCTCTCTCTCTCTCTCTCTATGAGTTGGTGAGTATAGAGAACTCAAAGTATCAAAGAAATGAAACAATCAGTGAGCTTGGAAGCATAAAATTAAATTATACTTTTTATTCATGAATATATGATTAAATTTTGTCCTGTTTCATAATGTTTTGGCGTAATCCATGTGAATCAGACTTTTTAATCAGGAAACCTAACAATGCATAATATGTATAATGAATGAAGTTATCGAGAGTAAAAATACCGTTTTTTTTTTTTTTTTCATACCTGTTGATAATATTTTTCCCTCTTAACATTGAAGAAAGTGGAGAAATGGTATTTTCTTAATACCAAAAGGACAATATTTTTTTTTTTATTCTATGCTACTGAAAATTTATGACAACTTGCATAGTCTTATCTTTGGCCGAAGATGATAAAAACCTGGAAAAAATCTACGCAAGGTTCTCTCGCTCTTTTCCACCAGCCAATTTCCGTCACTGCTCGCATATCAGCGCTCTTCAAATATTAGCTGGGAATATTTTCAGTATCTTCTTGACTTTAAATATATAGTTAACGTAAAATATATTGAAATCAAGAAAGTTGCCTTGCCAAGGGTTATTTAGGTTTGGGTGAAAAAAAAAAAAAAAAAAAAAAAAAAAACTTGTTACTTATGTAGAAGGTACGAATGTCTAGTGATTTTCGTCTTCACATCCCTGAATAGAAATGACGATCTTATGTGACCTTCCTATTGTTTCCTGATGAAATAACATAGATGTATATAAGAACTCCTTTATATAATCATGGTATTTGGAATCTTACATTTCAATACTTTCATTATCTGATATATTAACGAATCGTTATGATTCCTCTTTGAATAATTTAGAGAAATCTAAATATATATATATATATATATATATATATATATATATATATATATATATATATATATATATATATATATATATATATATATATATATATATGAGCACTGTAGAATCTTACTGCTATCTAAAATGCAAACTTCAATAGTCATTCTCTCTCTCTCTCTCTCTCTCTCTCTCTCTCTCTCTCTCTCTCTCTCTCTCTCTCTCTCTCTCTCTCTCTCTCTCTATTAAAATTATTTGTATCCTACTATTGAAAAAGAGACACAAAAATGAATCATGCACCATAAATATCTTTGTCTTCAAAATACAGCCAAATTTAACTGGCCACTAAAACCATTCATACGAGTTCTTTGTTACAGTCCGGATAAAAAAAAAGGAAAAAAAATAATGAATTAGTGTTCTTGGCCCATTACTTGTCATACTTAAGTACGTATGTGGTTTTACCTACAAAACAAGCTCGTTGCATATGCATATGATATATCAATTTCATAAATTCCATCTCTTGGTTGTAGAACGGGGGTTGCTGATCCCTCAATAGCAATTAAGCTAAAATTGGTGCATGGTGCAAATTGTGGGACTTGAAGTTGAACTCTAACAAAACTCAAAGTATGATTATGAGTAGGTCGAGGGCACTAGCTCCGTAATATAGGGCCCTGTGCATTGATAATATTCCGATAAGTTTGTAAGACATCTTTAAAATTCTAATTGTTATTCTTGACTGAAAATTTAATTTTAAGGAAAACATTCGTACCCTTTCGTTTTCAATTGCGCATAAAAAGGCTTTATAAGAAAGTCTTTAAAGATTTTCGGTTATTTTACTTTCATTTTACCAAGTATCGGGTATTGTCCTCCTGTCTGGTCCTCACGTGCTGACCCTCATCTTATTTTGTTTGAGAGGAACTTATGGTCAATTAAACTTCTTATCCTAATCTAGAGAGTATTCTTTAGTACCATTGTTCAGTTAGTTTTTATTCATATTGCATAACAATTTTCATAATTCTGACTATACTTTGCATTCAGATCTCCCCATACTGCACCATCGTGTACATAGTAATACGCCTGGAGTTAATGCTAACAGTCATGACTTCACCATCATAAGGCTTAATATTACACAATATTCTAGAAGTGTTATTTCAGCTGTGACCATATTGTAGAATGATAATCCTAATCGGGTATTTGAATCACTGGAACTTTAGAAGTTCCAAGTTGCAGTGAATGTTATTCTCTTGAACAGACTGTCCTCACGGTTTATATAGTACATGACAAATCAATTTTAATGTCGTTAGTGATCTTAAGGTATATTATATTAACTATTTATTACTTTTCATGTGATTTATATATTTCCTTTTTTTTCATCACTGGGATATTTTTTCTTGTTAGAATCCTTGGGCTTTTTGACATTCTGCTTTTCCAACTTGGGGTTAGCTTGGTTAATAATAATAATAATAATAATAATAATAATAATAATAATAATAATAATAATAATAATAATAATAATAATAATAATAATAATAATAATAATAATGATCAAACAACATTTTGGTGTCATTATCCATAGCTGGCCAACATAGTCAGTTTAGTTTGGTCGAGTAATTTTGCACTTGTTTCAAGTTGTAATATTTGAATCATATGTTTTTGTGTGTGTAATTGTATGACAACATATCATTGCACTGATTAAATACTGTTTGCCTGAGCATTAGAATTCTGTAAATATTATAATATCTTTTTATTCCAAAGAAACGTGTTCTGAATCTTTCATAGAGTCATCCATTATACTAGCTAATGATAAATAAAACTTCATCGTCTGCTAACCTCAACCAATTAATATTTCATAATGACTAGTTTCTATTTGGCATCGTAAACGCTTAACACCATCTATTATTTATTCAGTTACTTCAATTCTTAACTAAAAAAAAATAAAATTCCTCATGTCATTATGGATCTACTTTTTAGATGGCATGCAAGACTCACTGAATAATTGAATAGATACCAACTTATCTATCATTAGATGAGACAAAGGTTTTTCCAATCCTCCGTCACACGCACTAAGGCTTAATTTATACTTTATGGTGCACCCGAGCCGTCAAAAGAGACTTCTAAATATTTAGATATGCACAAAGACTAACATACACAAACATTCAACCCTCCCACAACCCTCACTCTTCAATAACTACAACTGGCACTCTGGTAGTTTCAAATTTTTTTGGAAATTTCGGTACCGAAGCAAACCTCTCGGGATACCGTTTCTCACCAAGGTATGTTTACGCACTTCCCAAGACATGGGGAGAGACAGAGTAGTTATAAGCTGGACATATAGAGCAAGACACTTTTTCCTTTATTACGAGTATGTAGGTGAGATGCCAATAGCCAAAGTTTATGTAACTATTTCAATATATAAATAGCGATCAAAATGTAAAAAATATTCATCGTAATATGTAATTTTCTTTACGTTTTATGCAAACTTTAGATTTAAATATTCCTGAAAACCCTGTAACTGGCTTTACAAAAACACCTTAACGCTAATAAGATCGTAATTATAAAACAATATATTAGAAAATTGCCCTTCTTCCTGATGGCACTAAAGGAAAAATAAATGCCACAACACCTCAATAAATATAGGAAGAAACGAAGATCCCGCTGGATCTCTAGTAATCTATTTATCTATTATTATATCAGATTTCCCAACCGACACTCTTTTTTTTCTATACTCACTAAGGCTCACAAATACTTCATTTCTGTCATATCAAGTTTCATTGGTGTGTATCAAATTTAGCTTAACCAGAAGTTTCTATTAGTTTTCATTCATATTAATTTCTTATCTATATACATTTAACGTAATCCTTAAATGTTTATGAGATACTCTCTCTACGAGTCTATCTATGTCTCCGTTTATCTCTGGCTCATTTTATCATTCAGTTTTTTTTTTTTATTTATGTTAATAGTTAAACCTTTTTTCTCCAGCTACTCTCAATCTCACTCCTACAGTAATATGTTTAATTTATTCATGCTCTCTCCCTCTTTCTTGAAGTATTACGGAGACAGCGAACTTTATTTTTTCACTTTTATATATCACAGCCACTAAGGACTCATGTTCTGCCCAATGTTATTATATTACTCCTCTCTTTTTTTAAGTAGCATGGTAGCTGGAATGTTGTCTTAAAATAAATTGAATGTCACGTACACCTTCTTTATCACATCCGCAAAATACGAAAACGAAGGGATTTCATTTTATCCCCGTCCCCATACTAATTCATTATTATAAAAGGATGTGCAAAAATCTTGATTCAATATAAAACAGTGCTATGGTGGTTTGGGATATTTTTCCTTAAATATGATGTAATAATTAGAGATTGCATATGTAATATGATGGAATTAAATCTAGTGACTTAGTGAAAACAAACAATTAATATATTTGTCTATCTACCAAGGCTTTTTTTTTGGGGGGGGGGGGAGATCCGAGAAAAAAGAACATAAGGGGAATTTTTTCTCTCCGCTCCCCCTGTCCTATATAGTTGTTTCCTGTGATACAACAAAGAAGAGGATCTGGGGGGAGAGTAACTCCTCCCTGCACTTTAATACGTTTATGTTAGTGTTAATTACGAGGAAGCATAGCGGGTGTTTGGTTAGTCAAAACTCTCAGCTTTTATCCTGATAGCCTTTTAGATCTAATGAGAAGTGTGATTTTTATATAGATATTACAGTGTTTCAGTCTCATAACTCAAAACAACAGAGTCAGCCTGACTTGATAGCTTTGAATGATATCTATAATACATTTTTCATTATACACTAAGGACAAATATATCTTGGAAAAATACATGAGTAAAAATAGTTAGGGACACAGACAGTTGGTTTTTATGGCAGCAACTAAAACTATCTGCATCCAGATAATCTGATTCAGCTCTCTCTTACGTACTTAACTTGTCGAATCTCGAGCCAGTTCTCATTAATGAGGTCTAAATGCACGACTCTTTAAATGAAAGGTTTAATAACCTATTTAATCTTATAAATAATTGCCATTCGTTTACCAAACTATACAGATTAGATTTCATCCATGCTATGTAATGTGTCGCTATATTCAATATTCTGTTTTAAAGAATGTAGTTTTCCAATAGCATTTTTTCGCATATGTTTGTCTAGGCATGTTACATTAATAATTTTCTTTCATAAAGCTGTTTCACTGATTATAGAAAATATAAAATCTTTCTGTTAACTAATTATTAAAACACATTTATCACATTGACTAGGCTTAATCATAGTACGTAACATAACTCTCTCTCTCTCTCTCTCTCTCTCTCTCTCTCTCTCTCTCTCTCTCTCTCTCTCTCTCTCTCTCTCTCTCTCTCTCTCATACAAGAATATATATTCTGAAGAATCATAAACATTTAAAGAAAAGCATAAATCTAATCTTCATGCAGAATAATGAAGAATAGAAAGCATAAAAAGACAAAACACAGTCATAATATCGTCACACTGTTTATAAATGATATTTGCAACTTCAAAGGGAGCTTTCAACAAATATAAGAGCTTTCATCTTAGTACTTTTATTCTATACCTACGCATGAAGTAGACGTAGAGCGGCCTGCATCGTTTTATGATAAATTGAAGTACTACTAAAGTATAACCTCCATGTTAGAAAGCCATTTCTAGAATCCCCAGGTAGCTCTGTGATGCTATCACTGGTGTCGTTCTCTATTCACGAGAAAATACCAGTAGGCAAGGTTTTCGGAAGGTTCCTTATCAAACGTCGATTGATGATACTGATAAAAGTTGCCGTCTCTAGTAGAAATTTTATTTCATATTCCAGGCCCTAATGTAATATTTCAATGGATGGAATTCTCTCATCTAAAGCAATTTTAGAATATGTTTGAATTGTTTTTAATTCTATTTATTATTTGGTTAAAATATTTCACAAATCATAGAATCTGTAGTTGTCTTATTCGTGTTTTAAATATTGGGTATTGTTTTCTTTTATCAATATTGGGGTTTCTTCCCTACATAAGATATTTTTTTTTCTTAGCTTCCGTTTCAGTTAGAAAAATCTTGTAGTTTATTTCATACACAAAATACTTATTTTTTTTTTCTGTTAGCTCCAGTTTTAGTTAGCAAAGTATTGGGGTGTCTTTCATACACAGAATACTTATTTTTTTTTTTTTTTTTTGTCTAACCATTACTGTTTGAGACTTGTGTGACATTCACGTTGCAACAAGGATTTTCAATATTACCAATTAAGAAATTAATCAAGGGACAATATTAAATACCCAAAATAGTGTCTTTCGTGACTACTCTGTACTGATTTCAATTGTTTTTTACTTTTATTGTCTAAACAAAATGAAAGTCAGTCAGTTTTAAAGTCTTCGTGGCTACAGATGCAACTTCTACAGGTTATTTATAAATGCGTCATTTCATTCTTTACCAATGATTATTGAAGATGATAAGTTTTACGATTGATGTTATTACTATAAATAAATAAAAAAAAATCTAGATTATATCATGTATGTTATTAATACTGCAATGTAACTCTATATCACGGTCTTTTGGAGCTGGCTGATTTCTCTCCCGGCGATGAGCAAATGCCGTTTAATTAAATTCTTCCGTCGTCATTTGCTGCGCGAAACCGATGCCATTGTGCATAATGAGATTAGACTCTGCATGGGTCTTTGTTCACGATACAGATTCGAACTACTTCTCTTTTTCTGTGTTTAGTTATTAAGAGTAGAGTGGTCTTAATGTTCTTGTTATCCAGCATCCATCGATAATTTTCTTTATATTCAAGGTCATATTCTCCTAATTCTAATTTGCCACATTTGTTCATTCGAAATAAAAGCTTAGATTTAAAAGAAACTTTCTCTGGACATGACCATGGGACAGATAAGGATAATTGTAAATCGAGGAATAGAAAAAAAGAAATAGATTGTATGAACCACTAGAAACTTTTAACTGAAAATTATTCATCTGTAAAGTAAAATAAATTTAGTAATCCTTCATAAAACACTATACCCTCTGTATCTCTCTGTTTTATTGATGCAATTAGGCGTTCGATCCTCGAATTAGTAAAGTAAAGAATAGCTAGTCGACTATTTGTCAACTTGAAACCTCGTCAAAATGGTGGTGAGAAACAGAGAAATTGGTGAATATGCCTGTTTTACCAAACTATACCATCACGCATACTACAGCGATTGGTTGTCGGTAAATAATCCGAACCTTATCGGGGGTGAAACTTTTCACAAGGTATATGTTACAAAACCTTAGGAAAAGTTAAGGGAAGCTCTTAGTAGAAAGTTACATCATTACGTAAAGTACGGTTATGTTGTAAAAATAATGTGTATAAGATAATCGAGTAATAGATATATGTATAAATTCATATGGAAATCATCGTTAGGAACGTTAAGATAATTATTATTATTATAATCAATATCAATATCAATATCAATATCAATATCAATATATCATTATCATTATCATTATCATTATCATTTTTAAATGTCATATACCCTAGAGTTATTAAGCCTAAACTAGGTGAGCCTGCAGCTGAACAATAATGGATCTTAAATAAATTGATCAATTTACAGTGACAATTTTTTTCTTTACTTCTTTTAGAACTTTTAAATTTGTTTAATTGATTATTTATATATATAGTGAATAGATCTTATATTTGAGATAGAAATTCCCGTTATTTTCTTGCAACAGCTAATACCCAAATAGTAAAAAAAAGAAAAAAATAAGAAATGTATAAGAACCTAGATCAGAAAACAGAGACTGTTATCCGGAGAGCATCTGCTCAGATCAAAAGAAGATGACAAAGAGATCTCGAATACACTATAATGGTTTCCATTACCTTTGCTCCTCAAAGAAGAGCAATACTGTATATATATATATATATATATATATATATATATATATATATATATATATATATATATATATATATATATATATATATATATAACAATAAAACACGAAGTTCTCTCATTCCCAAGTTTGAGCAAGCTAAAATTGGCTCACACCAAAGGTGTTCGACATTCATCCCACTCCTTTACAAAGTCAAACTTTCTTCCACTGGTTCTTTTGGAGACCGATGGAATAATCTTTTGCTCAACCTTTGTCATTCATTCTCGATATATCAAACTAGAAAGGGTTTTGGATCCAACGACATCCAAATATGAATATTGTTAAGGTTTGAAGAATTTTCCAGGTTTCCGTTTCTAACACCGCGACTTCAGATGGGTAATTTCCTTGTAAATGTGACAACTTTTCCCATAATTAGAATAAAGTCCACATCGCTTCCTTGGATTGAGATATTGAAATCACCAAGAACACTAAAATATCGGCAACACATCCAAGACTACTAATAAAAGGTTAATTTTATAAATAGTTTTTCAAGGGAATTGTTTATGCTTGAGGAGTTCAAAATCTTATCCCACCTTTTTTAGTATACGTGCAAATTCCCAATTTCACCCAACGTGCTCCAGTCTTATCACAATTTATTTTTAGATAGCCAGTGATTCGACGATGATCTGGTAGTAAAATATGTTTCTACAGCTATCTTTATCAATGCTTTTAGTTTCTTCGGCAATATTTTACTTTTCAGAGCTTGATAATGTACAATACGGTGGTAGTGAGAGATTTTGGGGATTTTTCCTTGACCATTCAATAAATCCAGATTTTTTCTACGATCATGGCAGTAACACCATCTGTACAATTAGATAAAATCGAATCCGTTGCTAATTCATAGCAATAATAAAGCATTTGGGCCAATATGGATTCGTCTACTGCGTTTGTTGGGATTTCGAATCGTACAAAATAAAGACAATTCGTTATTCTTTTCTTGAACATAACACAAAAGTAAAAGCAACAGACTGTAATATAAAATATCAGTTGGTTCAGCTATTTACTTGAAAATGATTTGAAGAATATTGAATAATGTTCACAAATTAATATTCTGTCTTTTATTATCTTCTGCACAATCTCGTTGTACAAGGACACCTGACTCAAATGTTTCACAGCAGCTTTACTCAGATCATGTCTGTCTTCTTTTGTTTGCTATTCATGTACAAAACTTTGAAGATTCATTCCTCTCGGTTTTTTGGCATATAATCATTAATATTTGTATATATATATATATATATATATATATATATATATACATACATATATATATATATATATATATATATATATATATTTGCGTGTGTGTATGTGTCTGTGTTTATGTGTGTGTGGGGTTGTACAATTAAAACACTCTTGATGGAATTAGTCTGTTAATTTTCGCGGTTTAGAGGG
>NC_090731.1:126396329-126406329 GCF_036898095.1 Palaemon carinicauda
GGAATGTCCGAAATGTGTTAAACTATTTACACGCACCCTTACTTATATCAAAATAGATTTTCTATTGTACATTTTACATAGCTTACTCGCAATTTCTTAAATTCTTTTACATTCTGGTAGTTTATTTCTTTGAATCCGTTCCTTATTCTTCGATCTTCAAAGAATATTATCTTCAATTTTTCTCTTCATTTTGTTTTTTAGCTCAATATAATAATTTTAATTTCTGCCACTGGTTTCGCTTCATTATTATTATTATTATCATTATTATTATTATTATTATTATTATTAGTAGTAGTAGTAGTAGTAGTAGTAGTATAAAATCTATTACTATTATTATTATTATTATTATTAGTAGTAGTAGTAGTAGTAGTAGTAGTATAAAATCTATTATTATTATTATTATTATTATTATTTTTATTATTTTTATTATTATTATTTATTATTATCATTATCATTATCATTATCATTTAAAAGTCGAAGAGATTAGTTTTATATGAAAATAGCCCCAATCATAGAAATCTTAACGGCTAAGATATAATTCCACCTCTTATAATACATGATCTATATTTCTTTCCACTTCCAAAGAATTTATAATTCTGAAAAAAAGAGTGTTAGGATATTTCATTTTTTCAAAGTGAAATATCATGTAACTCCAAGGAACAACTACTGCTATTCCCTTGTTAATAACTGTCAACACTAACAAAAGGACCCTCAAAAAAAGAAACAAATTCTAGCTAAATTATATTTTGCTAATGAGTAGCACGCATTACCATTTGGGAAACCCCTTTCATGTTTTTTAAATTTATATGGCCTTTCATTACAACATCCGTGGCAGGCATGCATGTTAATTTCAACACTAATATGAAATGTAGTTTCGTTCAAAAGCATTAGACAGTTCAAAAGGATACAATGTTGACAACTTTCTCATCATACTAACGACAGAAAGTTTATCGTGCATGATAATTCTTTTATGGCAGATTATGTAGAAATTATTGTAAGCTTCTGTTTTTAATTCTGTTCGTATTGTTGACTCTGGAATACTTTGCTCCAATGGATACAGGTTACCGATATCCATATGCATATAACTAAATAGTTTCTATGCCCATATATGTGTCTATATATGCATATACATACGCAAACACACACACATATATTATTATTATTATTATTATTATTATTATTATTATTATTATTATTTGCTAAGCTAAAACCCTAGTTGAAAAAGCAGAATGCTACAAGCCCAGGGGCTCCAACAGGGAAAATAGCTAAATAAAATATTCTAATAACAGTAGCATTAAAATAAATATCTCAAATATAAACTATAAAAACTATAACAAAACAAGAGGAATAGAAATGAGATAGAATAGTGTGCCCTTGTGTACCCTCAAGCAAGAGAACTCTTACCCACGGCAGTGGGAGACCATGGTACAGAGGCTATGGCACTACCCAAGAACAATGGTTTGATTTGGGAGTCTCTTTCTCCTAGAAGAGCTGCTTACCATAGCTAAGGAGTCTCTTGTACCCTTCCCAAGAAGAAAGTGGCCACTGAAAAATTACAGCGCACTAACCCCTTGGGAAAAGAATTCTTTGGTAATCATAAGTGTTGTCAGGTGAATAAGGACAAAAGAGACTATGTAAAGAATATTCCAGACTATTCTGATTATGTATGTGTAGGCAAAGGGAAAATGAACTGTAACCAGACAGAAGGCTCCAATGTAGTACTGTCTGGACAGTCAAAAGACCCCATAACTTTCTAGCGGTAGTATTTCAACGGGTGGAGGGTGCCCTGGCTAACCTACTATCATGTGTGTATTTGTGTGTAAATAAATGAAAATACACGCAGAAAAACACGCACATATACATACACACACACACACACACACACACATATATATATATATATATATATATAGATATATATATGTATATATATATATATGCGTATGTATATATATATATATATATATACGAGTATATATATATATATATATATATGTATATATATATATATATATATATATTTATGCGTGTGTTTGTGTGTGTATTTCCTTTTATTTACACATAAGCACACACATATATGTATATATACATATATATATATATATATATATCTATCTATATATATATATATATATATATGTATATACATATATATATATTTATATATATATATATATATATATATAAATATATATATATGTATATATATATATATATATACATATATATAGATATATATATATATGTATATATATATATATATATATATATTTATATATATATATATATATATATATATATGTATATATATATATGTATATATATATATATATATATATATGTGTGTGTGTATGTATATAAAATTGTACATATATATTATGTATGTATAATATATATACATATATATACATATATATGTATATACCACAAATTACTTTAAAATCGGATTCCTTCAGCCTTGGGATTACAAAACTAGGGATGTATTTTTTCTCTGTGATAGGTACTTTTGTTTGTGTAAGGATTCTAATGTCTGCCGAAATGGAAATTAATATGACAGTTGACCAGTTAGGACCATTCAGCTATAGATATTAGTGATAGACAATAATATCAATTAAGAAAATTCTTGTTCACCATTATTAAGGCATTACATTCCTGGTAAGTATCAGAAAATATTGAAAATTGTAAAAAGAAAACTCGAATGTAAAGAAGAAATATTAGTAGATTAAATATTACTTAACAGTCTGAGGGTACACTCGGGCACACTATTCTATCTTACTTTTTTTTCAATCTCTTATTTTTTGAAATGGTGTGTTGGGCAGGCTTAATAGAAGGGCCATGGATGCCTGGTGGTTTATCAAAAGGTAGTCTTTTCCTTATCTGATTTTTTTTTTTCTCTTCTAAAAACCCTCCTTACTGTCCTCCCTTCAGTTGAAGTGGCTATCCTGAAGGGTATTTAACCTTGCATTGTGTATCGGCTCCTCCATGTTGACCAGTTTTCCGACTTTTTTCTATAGTCTACGGGTTTCATCAATCACTTTATTTATAATTCTGTACATATTGTTTTTGTTATAATTATTGTTAATGTAGTTTTTAAGTATAATGTCTCTTTTTTATTACTATTAATTCTTATGCTGTCTGGAGACATTGAGCGAAATCCTGGACCAGTACGTCCTAGATTTCGTCAATGTCGTCTTCTGTATTGCAATATTCGTGGTCTTCATGTAAAAATTCAAGACCTTACAGTTGCGTCCAGACAGTATGATATTCTTTTGTGCTCAGAAACTTTGGTTTTTAATATGAGGCACTCATCTGAGCTCCTTATAACTGGTTTTAAGACGCCAATAATGTTGAAACATGAGGCCATCCCTAGGGCCAGGGGAATGGCGGTTTATATTAGGACTGAGTACCCTGCTTCTCATAAGTCCTGCTATCAATGTGGATGTCATGAGATCCAGGTAATAAAAGTTTGTGGCAGGCATAACAACTTTTATATGTGTTCGATCTACTGGAATCCAGACATGGATGATTCTATCTTGGATTGTCCTCTTATCATTATGGCTAAGATGCAATTAGATGAGAGAAAGGCTTCTTTTGTCTTTGTTGGTGATTTTAATGCTCACCATAGGGAGTGGTTAAGCTCTATCTCTCCTACCAAACGCCAAGGCTTAAGAGCTTTAGACTTTGCCTCTGAATCAGGCTGTCAGCAAATCATAAATGAAGCTACTCACAGGTCTGGTAATTGCTTTGCCCTCGTATACACTGACTTCCCTGGCGTTGTAACTAGTAAGGTTGGTTCTCCAGTCGGGACATCTGATCATACCTTGATTTCATTGGTAGTAAAGACTGAGCAGTCTGTCCCTGATGTATCATACTTTTATAAAGTTTATATGAAAATTCAAGCAGACTGGAATGGGACTTAGCATGATCTTTTGTGCTTGAATTGGTCACAACTATACAGTAGTGTTGATCCTGTTGTCCTTTCAATGAGAATCTAGTAACATAATTGATAGGTTTATCCCTTCTCATATGCTAAAGTAACGCGTAAAGGACAAACCGTGGTTCAATGATGATTGTAGACGTGCTTATTTGGAGAAGCAGGAGGCCTATCATCTTTGGAAAGGTAACAGATCATATTTGACTTGGAATAACTATACTCAGCTTCGAACTTTTGCTCAGAGAGTTTATGCCTCAACTGAAAAGGAATACAATTTAACCATAAACGAAACCCTTTCAGGTACAACTCAGGAACATAAATGGTGGTCTACCCTTAAATCTGCACTTTTGGGGGGAGATGCAACAGTTCCCCCTATACCTAAACCAGATGGCTCAGTCACTCACTGTCCAAAGGAAAAGGCAACCATTTTGGCTGATGTTTTTGACAGTAAACAGAGTAATGAACAACTTGAACTTCCTCATACCTGTTTTCTTGAGGTTAAACTAACCAGTTTAGCCTTTTTATATCGTGAAATTAAAGCTCTGTTGATGGACCTTGATGCTTATGGAGGTATAGACCCAAATGGTATTTTTCCTTTGTTTTTTATAAAGACTGCTGATTTCTTAGCTCCAAATTATCTGTTATTTTGCGCAAGTTAGAAAGAAGAGGAGCATTTAGCACTTGTTGGAGAATGGGTAATGTTACTCCTCTATGTAAATGTGTTTGTGGTAGCTCAAGTCCAACTGATTATCGCCCAATTTCCATAACTCCTTATTATCTAAAGTTTTTTAACATCTTTTAGCAAAACGTCTTAATAGGTTGGCAGAAGGTAATCATCTATTCTCTAGTTTGCAATTTGGTTTTCGTAAAGGCCTTGAAGCATGAGATGCCCTTCTTACAATCTCTAATGCTGTACATAAATCCCTTGATTGTGGTCAGGAAGGTCGCATTATTGGTCTTGATTTTAGTGCTGCCTTAGGCCGTGTTAATCATGAGACCCTTTTTTTTAAACTCAAACAGTTGGGAGTGGGTGGGTTATTTCTTAACATTATCATTGAATTTTTAAGTAATAGATCTCAAAAAGTTGTTGTTGTTGGGAACCATAGGGAGTATAGGAATATCCGGTGTTCCACAGGGTAGCGTTCTTGGTCCATTACTTTTCATACTATATACACATGACATGTGGTTTGGCCTAGATAACAAGCCTGTTGCATATGCAGAGGATGCTACTCTCTTTGCATCAATTCCACCCCCTAAATGTAGATCTGTGGTGCAAATTATGGGGCATGAAGTTGAATCCTAACAAAACTCAAAGTATGATTGTAAGTAGCTCAACATCCAGATCTCAGTATTGATAATGTTTCTTTTTTTAATTTGTAAGACTTTTAAAATTTTAGGTGTGATTCTCGGCAGCAAATTTAATTTTGAGAAACACATTAGTTCTGTGTCGTCTTCAATTGTACAAAAAATTGGCTTACTGAGAAAGTGTTACAAGATTATCGGTGATCAATCTATTCTGAAGAAGTGTTTTAATTCTTTCATTCTACCTTGTTTTGAGTATTGTTCTCCTGTCTGGTCTTCAGCTGCTGATTCTCATCTTAATTCACTTGACAGAAACGTATGGTCTTTTAAATTTCTTATTCTTGATCTAGATATTAATCTTTGGCATTCTCGTTAAATTAGTTCATTATGCATGTTGCATAAGATTTTTCATAACTCTGACCTTCCTTCACATTCAGATCTTCCTAGCCAATTCTATCCTGTTCGTAATACTAGGCAGGCAGTTAATTCTAATAGCCAGGCCTTCTCCAGCATGAGGGTCAATACTACACAGTATTCTAGAAGTTTTATTCCAGCTGTTACCAAGTTGTGGAATGATCTTCCTAATCCGGTAGTTGAATCAGTAGAACTTCAAAAGTTCAAAGTTGCAGGAAATTTTTTTATTTTAACCAGGCTGAAATTAGTCTTTTTATACTGTAGTTTAAATATGACATATCTGTTTTGACGTTGTTAATAGTTTATATATGAGATATCTGTTATGACGTTGTTACTGTTTTTTTAGAATGGTTTATTGTTAATGTGTTCTCATCATTTATTTTTTTCCTAATTTCCTTTCCTCACTGGGCTATTTTCCCTATTGGAGCCCTTGGGCTTATAGCATCTTGCTTTTCCAACTAGGGTTGTAGCTTGGCTAGTAATAATAATAATAATAATAATAATAACAGGATATGACCAGTATGCTGAATACTTCTACATTTTCCTATCCAAAGAGAAACCTAGGGTTATTAAACAGAATTTTGTCTATAAATCAATAGATAAACAAGAAAGATTTTATTAAGATGTTTTTTTGGGCCAGGGTCTTTATTTAGACAAATGTAACCAGTCAGTGGTTGAAGAACCCAATTTATTCTAAGTAAACGTTCTTTTTAGTTTATTTCTGATCTTCTGGGTAATTTGATATTTTGAAGTCCTTTCTTATCTCTCTGAAGAAAATAAATGGCAAATGTTGTCCCACCACATACTTCTAATCATGTTTATAAATTCTGCTGCTGCGTCAAGATGATGAGCATTTCAATTTATTCCAATATATTGAATTTACAATATATATTAAGCAGATTTTGATCACATTATTCGCACAGAGTTCAGTAAAACATATTGATAACCATGTAATGAGTACTGTATTAAGGTTTGAACATTAATTTCAGTAACATGAACACTGAATAGCACCGATCCATATGTAAGTCTGAATTTTAAAAAATAATGGTCCAGATGAAAATACTGACCAATCGCACTGTTATGCTGTCAGGGAACAAACAAGTGGTTTAGAAAAAAAAAAAAAAAAAAAAAAAAAAAAAACAATCAGAAGAGAGTGGTTCTTATAAGTGTTTTGGTAAATATAATATCACCGTACTACAATTTAAATGGTATACTCATCTAATATTCCCTGTTTTGTAAAATACGATAAATACCTGGGTGCTAGATATTTTTGTTGAACAAAAAATCAGCTTAGTTGACGGATAAAAAGGAACATTCAGATAAAAAGATCACATGTTCCAAAGATGTTCATTTCAAATAACAAAACTCTCATGTAAATAGATGACGATATACATCATATATGGTAAGGGAGTTTTGAATTTTTTTTATGTAAGGATAGTTGTCAGAAAAAAAGAATAAAAGCTGAATTGACCTAATACTTCGTGTCTTCTTAATATGAAAATTAAAAAAGATATTCATGATTGATGTCTGTACTCTCTACCAGTTCAAAAATTATCATTAATTCTGATATTTTTGCCATTAATCTTTTTTTTTTAATATTTGGCTATTCAGTTTCCATAATCAAAGGAAAGGGAAAATATTAGTAAAATTAAGAAAAGAAAGTAGTTTAAAATATTTTATTATTTGTAATCTAATTATTTCAACGGCTAACTGGCAAGGATTGCTGTAACACTGCCTGAAACTGTTGTTAATGTCCTAAAATCACTAATAAACAAAACTTAATTGATTTTTATTGTTGTCTTTTGTAATATTATGCTACGATTTAAATTACCCTTTTCAAAATGCCATTAGATATCATAATCCATCATAATAAGCTATTGTACATTCTGTGAAACCATTATTCAACATACTTTGAGATTTTAGATGTCATATGATCAATACTAATAATGAGAAGAAATTCAGGATGCATGCCGTCCCAAACACAAAATATCTAAAGATTGTGTCTTTGACTATCGATTATTTTGTGTATCAATACAAATGTGAATAATGAAAAAACCACGGAACTCGAGTTATTGTTCCAATAAATAATGAAATATACTATATCATTATCTTGTACCTCTAGAAAAGAAAGTCGCTTTCTTAGTTTAGTCATTGGCTTTCAATGTTGAAATAATATTTCTTGTCTCATTCTTTGGAACATTCAGTAATAAAACCAACAAACCATTGAAGGTTATATTTTACTTCACATATAAGAAATAGTTCACAAGGACGCTATTCGTTTGGTATACCCAATCTTTGATAACTTTTTAAATATAGAATATAACGTTTATATATTCACTGATAGTTCTAAAATTACCTTTGTTTACGACTGTAATTTTGTACAGTATTTTACATTTGTTTTAGGTGACACCTTTGATATCATGGAAAAGGAAAATAGTTGAATAAGGTGCAGCTTTCCTATTGAGTCACTCAGTGGAACGATTGTGATCATCCTTCTTTAACGAATCGCAAATCAACATATGTCATGGATTCCTTTATATCATAATCTAATCAACTCGGAAATGGCATTACAAAATAATATCTGTGATGATGAATTATTCATCAATATCGGTTGATGAAGGGAAGAGAAGGCAAGGAAAAGGGTATGGGTAATAAGAGTGATAAATATTATGGAGAAATGGGATATCCTGGATGGGGAGAGGGTGGGGGGAAGGCCAATGATCGACGAGGTGAGAAGGATGTTTTATATAAGAGAGGTTCGAAATTTTAAATTTCTGTAAGTGTTTAATCGAGACAAATAAAACAAAGATCACATATATGTACAACCTTGCTAAATATAAAATGAAAGTGCAAAACATGGTGGCCCAAATTTGGAGTTGCTAAAATCCTTTGCCAGACAGAATTGTAAAGCAATGGAAGTGTAAATAATAAATGGAGATAGGTTTTCAGAAGCTTAGGGAAAGATGGAGAAATTCAATTAAGTAAAATTAGGTAGTTTAGTTAAAAATGCTTCCATATGTTCCTGTTGATGAATCTAAAAGACAGAAGGGTACGGGGCCTTTTGGGGGAATTTCAAAATACAAATTTATAGATCCGAAAAAAATAATAAAAAAGTAAAAGAACAAAATTATGGAAATAGAGATCAAATAGTTTGCACCTAAAATCCGAATGCGCTTTGGTGATTTTGATTATGCAGTATATATATATATATATATATATATATATATATATATATATATATATATATATATATATATATGTATATGTATATGTATATATATATATATATATATATATATATATATATATATATATATATATATATATATATATATATATATATATATGTATATGTATATGTATATATGCTTTACTGCCACAAGGATCACGTGACTTGGTATACTCTAAAGAGCTGCTATTCTGTAAAGATGTTGTGAAGAGAAATATTATAGAATCAAGTATTATAAAGATAAAGTCGGATTGTGTTTTTAATATTAGTGCTGGTTTATACAAATTGGATAATTTCATCATGACCAATATTGTTCAACAATTCATAATTATCTAATTTGTGTTCATCTTTTTTTTTTGTGTGTGTGTATATGACCAGTTTGCGTTCAAGTAAAAATTTTGGCTGTGGGTTGTTTGTTTGTTTGACAATGCTAGTTAGCTGAATATGTTTTTCTATCATTTCTCTACTGTTAAAATTTTTTTTAGTTTTTTTGTGTTTATCCTATTTTACTTATTGACGTCCTTCAACTATGCCTCACTTTTTATTGTACCCTGAATAAGTGTATTAAAATGCATGAAAGCGCTTGGTACTAAAGCTATATATATATATATATATATATATATATATATATATATATATATATATATATATATATATATATATATATATATATATATATATATATAAAATGTGTATGAAAATTTTATCGCTAAAATTTTTATTTTATTTTTTTTAATAAGCAGCAGATATACTTATATACTATTCATTCTACCACGGGATATCAGACTCATTGAAAAATTCATTTAATGATAAATATATCTGCGCGGCCAAGGATTCCATCTCCAGCCCCAATAGAAGTAAGTGAAGTAAGACTTAGTCTAACCGGCTGTAAAGGGAGATAAGAGTTGACTCCGACTTTGCTGTATCTTATCCTGTCGAATTTATGATAATTTTATCACTAATACTTTTGATTATCCCTTTTTCAGTTAATCACAAATACATTTTAATATAGAATGCGCTCAGCCACAAGATCTCAGATACACAGGGGAACTCCACCAACGATAGATTATCCCTGTCAAGGATTCGAATCCTACAGCCAATAGAAATGTGAGGAAACATTT
>NC_090731.1:126413829-126418829 GCF_036898095.1 Palaemon carinicauda
ACATCAACGGTTTTCTAAGCTGTATAGAAAACATCCATAATAACATATAAATCGTGTAATTTCTAGTTATGAATATTTAATAAGGCCTCATTAATTCCGTGTACCAAGTAGGGTAATTCGATGTATTATCTTTTATTACTTATGAATCCAAACCACTCCCTAATAAAATCAAGTAAATGTTTCAAAATGCTATACAGTACCTGATATCGTAATGGAGGCGACCTGCTCTCACAGTAATTGCTTGCAAGGACCACTTGAAATCGCAGATGAAATTAACTTCTATTTGCTCACCTGGAAGATAATGATGGTTGCGTTCTCGAAGTTTATCAATGGTGGATAATATGATATATTCCTCATAAACCGAAAGCATTATGATAATAAGATCATTTCACTAATCAGTCAAAATATTGAATAACTATACACGAATATATTTGAATGAAACCACCAGTAAAGATATGTATAGTTTTCTCTCGAATATCTAGGATTTCATCATGAAAAATCTCCCTTAATTCCATAATTTCTGTGTTTTTAGAAATGGAATCTGAGGTTTGAATAAAAAAAAAATTATTTTGAGAAAGAAAAAGAAATTAAAAGACGAAAATCTATAGCAGATCATAATGGTGAAACTATGGTACAAACAAAGATAGGAAGTTCCCCACATGTAGCAACAAAACTTAGTGAGGAAACTAAAATGACAATTCAGATACTGCACTTCCATTCAACTCTGTGAGTCGTAACTGTATAATTTGAATGCTGTGCAGCTTCTGTCTATCAAAGATCACTGGGATAATATAAATTGATATCTGATGTTTAATCTGGCACTGTAAATTATAAAGGATTATAATAGGTTCTCATCAGAGTAAGATTATGATTAAGATGATATATATATATATATATAAAAGAGATTTATTTCAATAACTGTAGTAGTGGAAAGTACAAGTATAAAATTAGAGGTGATTAAAGTCTTTTGGCGTAACAACCTACTACCTAGGATTTTGTGTTACAAAAATCATTTATTTCTAATAAGAAAGTGCCCATTGCAGTAGTTCATCTGCATTTGTTGTAGATGATAAGGCGAAGCTTACATGTTGAAGGTATAAAACAGGTTGGTTTGTATTTCAAGAACAAACTTTATTTTGATTACTGATGGATGCCTTCATTTACGATCGCTTTAGAGATTACTTGTCTTAACAGTACGCGAATGAAACTATGTTGCATTCTAACCAGCATTTCATTACCCAAATGAATGATTGCTAGCTGAGCAATATTTCAAAGATGGTTGGATAATATAAACTCCCTAATAGCTTTCTGGGCAAGTGCATTAAGTACAAAAAAACATACGTCCAGATACTTTCATTAAAGAATTGTAAGATCGACATCCCTTTGTGCCAAATAAATCAATACCGATTTCTTATGTTTTATTAATTTTATTGTAATTCATGGATATGTAAGCTGCATTAGTCCGACTTAAATATACATAGCGGTCTTTGATTCGACTTCTAAGAATGACAAATCTTTACCAACTCACATTTGCTCAAACGCTAATATTAATTATGTTCCTGTAACATTTTATTCGTTCTTCATTTGTTGATACTTTGTGCATCTTATGATTATACCATGCATGATTCATGAGACCTTTTTATGCTGATACTTTTACTGTACCGTATAGAATTAGCTAATTAATAAGTTAGCATACTTAGGGAAGGTGACCATATTGAGAACTGATGGCCAATTTTACCAGTATGTTTTTCTGTGAATCATTGTAAGCTTTATCGACCAATCAAACAATACTTCCTGTTCGTTATAAATCTATTGATTTTGTTTTTACTGATAATAGGTAATTATGTAAAGGCTTAAATGATATATGAACTTATGAATATATTCAATTTCTTCCTATTTCTCGTTTATCTTTTTTTAAGTTTTGGTTTCACCGCATAGATGGATAGAGATAGATATGCATGTAATAACAAGAGTTTGTTTTCATTCAATTACTTCAATACAGAATGAATACTTAGATATTAGTCTTTTGTCTTCACTAATTAACAGTGATTGTAATACCGTGCACCGGTAAATTCTGAATTTTTTATCCAAATTTTGTATTGCATCATCAAAGGACAAACAAAAAGTAGTAGTTTTGTGCTAGTAAATCGCAGGTGATAAGACGTTATAAACATGAAATACACCGAAGGTTTTTTTTTTTTTTTTTTTTTTTTTTTTTTGTAACACCTAAAAATAAAAATATACAAAACTGAATATGAAAGTTAGTATGAGAACTATCATACAATTGGCAACACAAACTATTCAAATAAATTTTGATCAAAATGTTTGTAACTCTTTCTACTAACATTATGAACTATAACTTCAATAATTTTGCAATTCATTGTAATACCAAATTTTTATATTAATAACGTTGAGGCAAAGACTTTAGAACAGCAAAAAAGAAAAAAAAATGTATTGTGAACCTCTATCGTTATAGAACTTTTCCCTATAAACAGCATACAAGCATATAGCAATATACAAAAAAAAAAAAAAAAAAAAAAAAAAAAAAAAAAAAAAAAAAAAACGTACAGGGCAATATTTGGGTAAACAGAATACGACAATATATGTATTTATAATTTTTATTACAGATTCATAAAAAAATTAAGCATATTCATAAATAATCTAAATCTATACCGATAACAGTTCAATATCAAACACTCCCTGAACCAGCATATATATAGTACGTAAAATTAATCACACAGAACATATAGGTAAAATTGTAATGATGATGAACAATTTCAATCCCGTTAAAACGCTGCTTGGCTTAACATAGCACAAAGTGAAAACTATAATCAATCTTCATTACCTTATCTGTGACGACTGGATAAATCACAAGAGTCTTGGTACTCCATACTCATATTCCATGTCACCTATCCATACAATAATCTCTGAGGCTTCAAACGCTCAACGGAAACACTGTAAAACACGGATATGATCATTATCCGAAATGACGGACTAGGCCTCATCCTGGGGGTTCACCATGAACAGGGCCCTATGCACTTTTTTTTTTTTTTTTTTTTTTTAGCGTTGAATATTAAAACAATAGATTATTTACCTCATTTGTACTATTATTGTCATAAATTTCACGAAAGTAGAGCGTGAACTTCAGGAAGTGGTACGATGAGATGTCGAGGAGGGCCCAAAATAAGCTGGAATCCTGAGGCCTTGCTCTTTGTTAATAGCAGGGGCTTTAAATCCCTTCTGTACAGCAGGGTAGATTCCATTCCCTAACCCCTCACCAATAATGAAGGAGAGACTTGGGAAGTTTAGAGGCATCCTCCAAAGACTCTTACACACCAAGAGACTGATCAGTGCCACTTATTTTCAACGAGACAAATCAATTTGTTAACACAAAGCACCAACATTAATTTAATTGTATTTAGTTGGGTTCGAATATTGTCATTGGCTTTCTGTTATATACCATATGTTTTTCCCTAAGTTTTGTTGATTTCCACTTAGCACCTTACGGCATGTATTCTTGCCTAAACCTATTTATTGATCGCTAATAATTTATTTTTTACTAATCGAAGGATGTTCTTCTTGCACACAGTACGGTATGTTGATAATATGCAATTCAATAATGTCTAAAATATCTATCATCGTTATTCGACATACTGGCTAAGTATGTCAACAATAAAATTAAGACTTATCACCGATTTCCAAAAGACAAGTTTAACTAACAGAATATTTGATGGACATTCTAGAACAAATACTCCAAATAGGATATGGACGTATGGATAAAGCAGGAGGGGCGATGTTAAGTAGTGAGAGGTTTCATATGGTTAATGTTTGTTAAGAATCTTATTTTACCTAGATAAGCTCCACTCGTAGTGATCTTAGCCTAAACTATGCCTAGATAAAATATATAAAGTGTACTAGGTTAAAGAAAACTGATGATCATATAGTGAATTCAAGAAATTATAAAACATATGATTAGGAATTGAAGATAATATCAGAAAATACTGACCATAGTTACTAAGGATGTCATAAATTACAGCTGTATTAATATTCAACCTATTTGTAACAAATACATTAAAATTCTAGAATTGAAAAAAGAGAACTATTTCGTTCGAGAAGAAACTGAGAACTTTTCTTGTTCTTAAACTGATCTCGCTGATGTGGATTTGAAAATAAACACCAGTTATCTAAGCAGTGTGATTTGCAAAATACCTGAGAATGTATACTACTAATTGAACGTAAAGGTCCTGTAGTGAGTTGGATTCCCCTGCATGATAGGACCAAGAAAGTAGCCCTTAAAGAAAAGTAAAGCAAAGTAAGTAACTGAATTTATAATCTGCTATTCCTTTACATTGATAAATGCGGGAAAGATGCATTCTATCCCAACACTAACTACTCTTTCAATATATGACGACAACCTTGCTGATAGAGGAAAAGAAAGAAAAAAACAAGTAACAAATGTCAAACACATGATTGATTAATGCCATTTGTTGTCGACGTACCCTACTGAAACGAGGTCAGTACTCACAGAAATTCAATAATGTAAGGGTTTTCCCCTTTACTGTCATTTACTCAGGAATAATTAGCCCCCTTTAAAGTAGCTCACTGACCTTTTGCTGGCATTGATTTCGAGGCACGCACAGAAATCATGCAAATTACTGCCCAACAGTTTAATCTCCGAAAATTAATTTAAAATTTTCGTAAATCAATAAGGTTAATTATAGTTACCTCAATATCATAACAGGACAAACACTCTTGGATATCAAGAGGAAAGCGGACTTTGTAAAGAGGAGAGAAAGTGATGAGAAAAAGTATGCAGTCGAAAGTAAATGGTTATTATGTGATTTATTAATGTCAAGTATTTGTTAAGAGAGTGATAGGTGCCACTTCAAGATAGGGTGACTATCATAACGTCGGTCATTAATATGAAGTTACTGAAGTAACTTTTTGGAGGTGGCATATTGTATATCATGATATGATTAGTTCATTTGACTCTAGTGATA
>NC_090731.1:126426329-126428829 GCF_036898095.1 Palaemon carinicauda
TATATTAGTTAATTCTCCCATTATTTATATTTACCGTCCCCCTCTATGACCACTTCTTGCCTCGTCATACATATTCTTAGGGATGTAACGAGTGTTGTTTGCTCTCCGACAGTGATGGTTACCCCGTGGCTGACTGATTAAAACCTTTTTTTCTTCGTAGAGTATGATATGTGACCAGGGCAGCTCACTGACGTATTGCTTTGCAAACCTTAACCTTCCCACTGTGGCTCGTCTGTAACTTTTCTTTGATTACAGGAGCCCTGTAATAAATGCTACGCTCATGCAGTAGTTACCCAATAACCTTTGCAGAAACTTGGAGGTGCAAAGGCTGTCTCGTAGCAACATAATTGGTAAATCTACGATGAGGGTTGTTGATGCCTGACACAATCCTAACATCATCATTTACTGTAGTTTATCTCGGTCGTCCAGTTCTTGGGCGTATCTTTGGCTTCCTGACTCCTGGAGTCGACGCAACCATAGGCAAAAACCCTTGCTGTCAAAATGCCACTGATCCCAACCGCATGCATGCCAAAAATCTGACTCCACCTAGTGTAAGAATCTTGGTGGTCAGCAATATTATCAACCATGCCTGTAGTGGCTTACTGTAGAGCATGTAGTGTGTAATCAAATCATAATGCCAGTATAATATTAATCACATCTAGTGTTTTGTAATAAAACAGTCAAAACTATGACCATTGTCAATTATCTTCAGTTACCTGCCTCTCTCTTTCTGTCGTGGATAAATAGAGAATCAAAAGACAAAAAATCGTTACAAAAGACACCCCCCCCCCTTTTTTTTTCTCATCCACTGATGCATAGCACTTATCAGCTATCCCACACAATAATTCCTAGACCTTCCCTTCACTGCTCCTAACTTTCTTCATAACTGCACTCTCTGCTGTGCTATAAAAGTATAAATGCGTAATTCATTAGATTATGATATAGAATTATTGCCAAAGGCAATAATTTCGAACAAGAGGATCAGGTTATTAATGGAAATACTTTAGTAAATTTTGTTAGAAAAGATCAACTGATTTATCAAAGCACGAATAAAATTTACCAAAAAAATCATAAATCCATGATAGAATTAAGATTAAGAAGGGCATCGACTTTAAAAACAATATCCTGTTTGCAATAGTTTGTATAATAAAAAAACAATACCACTTACTATAATGTAATTATTCCATGAGCTCATGAGTATGGCCTGTGTGTGTATGAGAGAGAGAGAGAGAGAGAGAGAGAGAGAGAGAGAGAGAGAGAGAGAGAGAGAGAGAGAGAGAGAGAGAGAGAGATGGCCTGCACACAGCAGAACAAACATTATGATTGGCATTTCATAGATGGAATTCAGGATATACGGCCATTTGCAGTCAATCATAATTGTACATATTCATACGATTATGGTTATATTATATGTAATGGAGATTATGTGGGATATTCCCTCTTATACCTTCATAGTTTTAGAATAACACAAAGTACAAAAATGTCCAAAAATGATAATCTGTGTGAAAATTAAGCGGAACAGATTTAGTATCTGAAATATGGTTATGTGTAACCAATCAAAAATAAAAGATACACTGGACAAATTCATGATGGTTATAATCAGAATAAAGGGAATTTATAACAAGTAAAATTTTATCATACAAGGAAAATACATGAAACATGCAAAATCCCGAAGTAAGCACGTTTTGTGAATTGAAATATCAAATTTATCTCGTTGAGTTATTTTGTAGGGTCATCAAAATCTATGATTGTCATATACGGTCCTACAGTAATCATGTATCCCTTGTAATGCAATGACAGAAATTACCTTGCCCATATACTATTTCCAAAGGATTATGATAACGTTGGATATTTACAGAAAAGGTTCTATATGGACTATACAATACTTCCATTACAATTTATGATATAAAAATTTACATTTTCCCATAAAGTTATCTATATACTTTTATTTTGTTGTTGTAATCAGAAGTTATTTGGTGATTGTGTGTGTATGCGCTCGGGTGCGCGCTTTGTGTGTGTGAGTGAGTGTGAGAGAGAGAGAGAGAGAGAGAGAGAGAGAGAGAGAGAGAGAGAGAGAGAGAGAGAGAGAGAGAGAGAGAGAGAGAGAGGCATTACCGAACAAAGATAATTTACATTGCACAATACATGACTTGAGTGGTTTAACTAGCAGTGCTGTATAATATTTGCTAAGTTTCATCCGTTTCTTCATCTTTTAAAAGTTAAGACTACATAAAAAAATATAATTTAAGATTTTCAGTATTCACTTCATGAATACAAAGTTGAAAAACGAGAAAAGTTTCAAGAAATAAAATGTAATAAACGGGACCAGTTAGACTAAGTTTAAGAATATATTTCAAAGGAGTTAAGAAGTTTGAGAGAGCAAAATGGAACGATCCATCTCCAAAGACAGGAACAAAGCCTCTTGAACATTGATATGTTCCTACGAATAATAAAACACAAACAAAAGCGATAATAGTTAGACATATAAAATATAGAATAA
>NC_090731.1:126436329-126438880 GCF_036898095.1 Palaemon carinicauda
TCAAGGTAAGCAATCGCTCGTAATTCGACGGCATCGACAACTACGGCATCGTAACTTTCTTATATCGTAGATAAGTCGACGAGAAGCTCTTTCAATCTCTTGTGGAACGTAAGCTTTTTGGTCATTTTATTGGATTTTCAATAAATACCAACAGGAAGAGAAAATTTTGTAACTGCAACCGTAAACACGGAGATGATTATTGTAATAAATGGTAATAAACAATAAGAAGGAAGAAATAAATTATTTAGTTATAGAGCAGGATGATAGAAACAAATTTTGATTAAGAGGATTTTTGACACTTTAATTGAACACCAAAAGCTATGCGTGTATATACACACACACACACACACACACACACATATATATATATATATATATAGTATATATAATATATATATATATATATATATATATATATATATTATATATATGTATATATGTAAATATATATGTATAATATTATGTATGTATATATATTATATATATTATAATATATATATAATATATATTATATATATATATATATATATATATATATATATATATATATATATATATATATACATATGTATACATATATATATACACACACACACGACACACATATATATATATATATATAATATATATATATATATATATATATATATATATATATATATATATATTATATTTATATATATATATAATATGTATATATATATATATATCTATATATATATACATATATACATATATACATATATACATATATATACATACATATATATATAGATATATATAATAATATATATATATATATATATATATATATATAATATTATATATTATATAATAAAATACACACACATATATATATATATTTATATATATATAATCTATATATATACTATATATATATATATATATAGTATATATATATATATATATATATATATATATATATATATATATATATAGATATATATTATACATATATTATGTATGTATGTAAATATATATATATAATATATATATATATATATATATATATATATATATATAGATATATATATATATATAATATATATATATATATATTATATATATATATATATAATTATATAATATAAATTTCTACCTCATACTTGGGATCGAACGCTAGCCCCTTCTAATGAAAGGCCAGGTCGAAACCAACCATGCCACGAGAGCCCATAAAGGAAATCTGAACCTGACACTAATCTAGCTGTCCGAGGATTTACCTGGTGAGACATCAGTCTCTTTTACCAGCGAGTTTTACAGATTTCCCCGGGCCACCACGTGACACAATTGGTAGTAATTCATTCAAATTACCCCTAATGAGTCAATATGGATAAATATCAACACAACATCGTGTTCAAATAGAAATAAATTTCTACCTCATACTTGGGATCGAACGCTAGCCCCTTCTAATGAAAGGCCAGGTCGAAACCAACCATGCCACGAGAGCCCATAAAGGAAATCTGAACCTGACACTAATCTAGCTGTCCGAGGATTTACCTGGTGAGACATCAGTCTCTTTTACCAGCGAGTTTTTACCAGATTTCCCCGGGCCACCACGTGACACAATTGGTAGTAATTCATTCAAATTACCCCTAATGAGTCAATATGGATAAATATCAACACAACATCGTGTTCAAATAGAAATAAATTTCTACCTCATACTTGGGATCGAACGTTAGCCCCTTCTAATGAAAGGCCAGGTCGAAACCAACCATGCCACGAGAGCCCATAAAGGAAATCTGAACCTGACACTAATCTAGCTGTCCGAGGATTTTACCTGGTGAGACATCAGTCTCTTTTACCAGCGAGTTTTACCAGATTTCCCCGGGCCACCACGTGACACAATTGGTAGTAATTCATTCAAATTACCCCTAATGAGTCAATATGGATAAATATCAACACAACATCGTGTTCAAATAGAAATAAATTTCTACCTCATACTTGGGATCGAACGCTAGCCCCCTTCTAATGAAAGGGCCAGGTCGAAACCAACCATGCCACGAGAGCCCATAAAGGAAATCTGAACCTGACACTAATCTAGCTGTCCGAGGATTTTACCTGGTGAGACATCAGTCTCTTTTACCAGCGAGTTTTACACCAGATTTCCCCAGGCCACCACGTGACACAATTGGGTAGTAATTCATTCAAATTACCCCTAATGAGTCAATATGGATAAATATCAACACAACATCGTGTTCAAATAGAAATAAATTTCTACCCTCATACTTGGGATCGAACGCTAGCCCCTTCTAATGAAAGGCCAGGTCGAAACCAACCATGCCACGAGAGCCCATAAAGGAAATCTGAACCTGACACTAATCTAGCTGTCCGAGGATTTACCTGGTGAGACATCAGTCTCTTATACCAGCGAGTTTTACCAGATTTCCCCGTGCCACCACGTGACACAATTGGTAGTAATTCATTCAAATTACCCCTAATGAGTCAATATGGATAAATATCAACACAACATCGTGTTCAAATAGAAATAAATTTCTACCTCATACTTGGGATCGAACGCTAGCCCCTTCTA
>NC_090731.1:126444380-126449380 GCF_036898095.1 Palaemon carinicauda
AACTAAATTTATTAAGAAATCAATCGTTTTGTACCGGAAGTGTATTACACACGTTCGTGTGTGTGTGTGTGCGAGTGTTGTTATTGCTCTTTCATCGCACTAATAACCGATTTAGGCCTGTATCTGCTCCTATCAATCTGTTTGAGTTCTTGTGACCTTTCCCTGAAACTGTTGCTATAAAAGATCGCTTTTGTGTTGAAATAAAGTTAGTTACATTTGCACTGTCTCTCAGTTACAATCTACTGGCTAGCTTGCACATTGGTGACCAACGGAGTGTTCAGCTCCTTCCTGCCTTCCCCCTCACTGCCATGCCTTACTGTTTGATGATACCATCCTCATATACTGACTTTGATACCCTTGACAGTGAAACATTTGTTGACTGAATGCCCCACATATAGCACAGAATTTCTTGCCAAAATTCTTGGGCATGTGTCGTACAATGCTATACGAATTTTTGGATTTATTTCAGAAGCATGTTTTTTGAAAGATATTTAATTTATGCAATGGCATGTTAGTTTTGATGGTTTTACTAAAATAGTCTCTCATTTTTGATACATAATAAACTATATCAGCGTCAATGACCGTGGATGTCAGGATGCCAGAAAACCTGAAATTAATCAATCAATCTATCAAACTTGAAACTACCATCCTTCGCCAGCTGAGAAACGTTCACCTGGTTCCAGTGTGCAGGAGTCCAGTTTTGCATAAAGGGTGTGACTGTCATGCACCAAAGCAGATTATGTTCTTGCGGCAATCCCCGAGGATACTTTCCCAATAATATCCAATTGGCTGTTCGAACAAGGGAACACCCCAATAACGTATGAAGACCTCAAATCATACCTCATAGAGTAGTACTTGTCATCCACGGGCCCCCGCATAGCAAAACATTTTCAGCTCTCTCAACAACCATTCAGGGACTAAAAGGCTTTGCTTGGCCTCAGGGAAATGTACATTATTGCTTGCTTGCAACCTGTTGCTGACGGCTCTCCTCATGAAGTGAATCTACTTCGTCCCCTTTGTGTAGAAGGCCTACCCAAACCTGTACATGCTGCCCTCCCCGATGTCGATATTTTGCCCATGAAGGACCTGATGAACAAAGTCGACACCCTTACACACAGCCACTTCATCACCTTCAACATTTCCATCAGTCTCCATTCCTGACAAAGTGGACAACTATTCAACATTGACCGAAGGTGACGTGAATGCAGTAGGACGCAGAAGCCTACCCTGTGATGTGCTGGAGTGCTAATAAAGCTTCCTCCCACCAACATATATCACCCATTGCTTATGCCCAAACCACCAACCTTACCAGTCACTTACTAATGCCCATCGGCCGCAGTTATGCTATTTCTACACTAAATGCAGAGCCGCTGGAAAAACTGTGCAAATGGTTGTCAGTGGCTAAAATAACGTGTAAGTAGACCATCGCTTGTGGTGGTGGCCTCTCCTGTCACCAATACTTTCTTTTTACATGCCGCAGGTCCAGACTTGCGATTTTTTGGTAGACACGGGTGCTGGCCGTTCTCTTCTGCCAAGACCACTCTCCAGGACACGACGTAGTCTGTCTAAATATGTTAACATCTCCCTGGTAACTGCCAACTGATCAGCAATACCCACCTATGGTTATGATACTCTCACATTATTGTTTGGATGCACAAACTATATTTGGAACTTTCTCATCACTACCTGCCTATTTCCAGTCCTCGGTGTGAATTTACTCTCACACTTCCTCCTCCTAGTTAATCTAGCTCACCAACGGTTAGTCAACGCTGATTCGTACTCCTCAACATCTCTCTAAACAGACCCCTGCAACCTTACTTTTCACAACAATGCACCCACGAAGGACTATGTCCACTTTCTCATATCGTACCCTGAAATTTTTCCTCCAGAATTTCATCAAAGGTGCATGGTTCCCACAAAACAAGGTATTTATCAGCATATCAAGATGATGGGCCCCCAAGTATTCGCCAAATTCAGGTAGGAAATATTTATTTCAATATTGTAACTGTTCTTGAAATATATTTTTTTCCTTGTTTCCTTTCCTTACTGGGCTATTTTCCCTGTTGCAGCCCATGGGTTTAAACCATCTAACTTTTCCAACTGGGGTTACAGCTTAGTAAGTAATAATAATGATAATGTCTTACACCGGATCGTTTGGTAGCTGCTAAACAAACGTTTGCAAACATGGAAGAAATGGTCCTTTGCCAAAAAAGCCTATACCATATGGCCATCACCATTACAAATTCTCTTGAAGAAAGATGGCTCTCTGCATCCGTGTTGGATTACAGACACCTGAACATATCATTAACATTATCTGCTACTTTATTAAACGATGTGTTTTATATATATATATATATATATATGTGTGTGTGTGTATACAGTATATATATATATATATATGTGTGTGTGTGTGTATACAGTATATATATATATATATATGTGTGTGTGTGTGTGTGTGTACGTGTGTTTCTGTATTTCCTTTTATTTACACACAAACACACACACATGGTAGTAGGTTGGTCAGGGCACCCTCCACCCGTTGAGATATTACCGCTAGAGAGTTATGGAGTATTTTGACTGACCAGGCAGTACTACATTAAAGCCTTTTCTCTGGTTACAGTTCATTTTCCCTTTGCCTATACATAAATAATCCGAATAGTCTGGCATATTCTTTACATGGTATCTTTTGTCCTCATACACCTGACAAAACCTTATGATTACCAAAGAATTCTTCTTCACCCAAGGGGTTACTGCACTGTAATTTTCCAGTGGCTACTCTCCTCTTGGTAAGGGCATAATAGACTCCTTAGCTATGGTAAGCAGTTCTTCGGGGAGAAGGATACTCCCAAATCAAACCATTGTTCTCTGGTCTTGGGTAGTGCCATAGCCTCGGTACCATGGTCTCCTGCTGCCGTGGGTAAGAGTTCTATTGCTTGAGGGTACACAAGGGCTCACTATTCTATCTTATTCCTATTCCTCTTGTTTTGTTATAGTTTTTATAGTTTATATTTGAGATATTTATTTTAATGATACTGTTATTAGAATATTTGATTTTTCCTTGTTTCTTTTCCTTACTGAGCTAATTTCCCTGTTGGAGTCCCTGGGCTTGTAGCATTTTGCTTTTCCAACTAGGGTTTTAGCTTAATAATAATAATAATAATAATAATAATAATAATAATAATAATAATAATAATAATAATAATAATAATAATAATAATGTATATGTGTGTGTTTGCGTATGTATATGCTTATATAGATACATATGTGGCCATAGACACTATTTAGTTATATGCATATAGATATCGGTAACCTGTATCCATTGGTGCAAAGTATTCCAGAATCAGCAATATGAACAGAATTCAAAACAGAAGCTTACATTAATTTCTACATTATCCAAGTATGGCATATTTCGCCATAAAAGAATTATCATGCACGATAAACTTTCTGTCGTTAGTATAATGAGAAAGTTGTCAACATTGTATCCTTTTGAACTGTCTAATGCTTTTGAACGAAACTACATTTCATACTAGTGTTGAAATTAACATGCATGACTGCCACGGATGTTGTAATGAAAAGCCATATAAATTTTTAAAAACATGAAAGGGGTTTCCCAAATGGTAATGCGTGCTACTCATTAACAAAATATAATTTAGCTAGAATTTTTTTCCTTTTTCGAGGGTCCTTTTGTTAGTGTTGACAGTTATTAACAAGGGAATAGCAGTAGTTGTTCCTTGGAGTTACATGATATTTCACTTTGAAAAAATGAAATATCCTGTCACTCATTTTTCAGAATTATAAATTCTTTGGAAGAGGAAAAAACTATAGCCAATGTATTATATGAGGTGGCAATAAGCCGTTAAGATTTCTATGATTTGGGGCTATTTTCATATAAAACTAATATATTTTACTTTTGAATAATAATAATAATAATGATAATGATAATGATAATGATAATAATAATAATAATAATAATACATTTTATAGTACTACTACTACTACTACTACTACTACTACTACTACTACTACTACTAATAATAATAATAATAATAATAATAATAATAATAATAATAATAATAATAATAATAATAATAATTGAGTGAAATAAGTGAAGGAAATGAAAATTATTATTTTAATATAAAAAACAAAATAAGGAGAAAAATTTAAGATAATATTCTTTGAATATAGAAGAATAAGGAAGGGCTTCGAAGAAATTAATTATAATATTAGAAAAAAAAATATGGAATTGCGAGTAATCTATGTAAAATGTAGAAGAGGAAATCTATTTTCAATATAAGTAAGGATGCTTGTAAATAGTTTAACACATTTCATACATTCCAACAATATGTTATTAATAAAAAAAAAAAAATGTATGATAAGTAATGACACGAAAGAAAACAACTGCGGTGATATCGTTAAATTACTGGGTTACTGTAATAACTAGATAAACATACATATGTAGATGATATTGATGGAAAATCAGTAGAAGGCTTGAATAAAAGAACAAAATTACACCAATTAAAAATAGTTTATAGAATATTCAGGAAGAATCAAGATAAATGACTGACTCAATCACAAATTCAAGGCAAGAGCGAAGACTCTGATGAGAGTCAGGGGTGAATATAGATATGAACCTGGAAGTTCTCACAAAACTTAAACTTTTCAACATGAGTAAATTGCATGCAAGACTGATTCCACTAGGTACAAATAGAAGGTGATATTCATGTGGTTCTTGCGTAAGCTGTTAAAAGAGGAATATGATGAAAGTAAAACCTAATAGGATACAAGTAGTAAAAACGTCCTCTAAAGAACGATATAAATGTTCAATATCATTATTGAAGGTAATAATTGATATGATACAATATTACTGAGGTGACGGATAATCAGACCAATGAGGTTCCCAAATTTTCTTGGCTTGGATAAGCACATTATTTTAATCAAGGCTGAACTATAGGTGATACCGGAAAGCAAAGAGGACGGTGAAACACCCTAAACTTTTTCTT